>NC_139032.1:22216078-22316860 GCF_964662115.1 Mustela nivalis
ACAGGTAGAGGTGTTTGAATAATTAGATTTTTATTATTTTCTATGTTCTTAGTTCCAGTTGGTCATATTTCATATGCAAGAGAAATAATTTTACATGTCCATACACCAACTATGATAATTTAATAACTGTAATATGTAATATATGAGGTAGTATATAGAATGGTATGAATAATACATACATAGGCAGATAGACAGATAATATAGTAACATAATGTTACCTGACCATGAACATATCCCCAGCCCCTTTTTTGTTTGTTTACTACCATCATTAAAAATATATCTGATGATCATCTATGAGAAAAAATATCTGGTTTTTGTAATGCATACTGTAAAACTTGTTGAAAATTTCCATTGAGTGTCACCTCAAGTGTCTTTGATTGAGCCTAATTTCTATCAAGCTTTGAGTCTTGGGCACCTCCAATGTGCTTGACACTATGTACGTGTAGGTTAGTATTCTATGCTGGGCTAATGTTAACGTTAGACTGAGGTACTGTTTAATAAGGGTCAACAGAAATCAGAAAAGCAGAAAACATTTTCTTTAAGTGTGACCTTCAACTTATGACTGTTTGTTAATCTTGAAAAATTAATGGTTATCAATTTAAATTTTTCATTGATTTGATGTTGATGGGGTCATGATTAAATTTGTTAGGCTATGTAGAGTGTTTGTAAGGGTGTCAGGTACATAGTGTTTGCTGTTATTACTTTGTTTGCAAGGACTTGGGCTTGCTTCAGTAGCACATATACTAAAATTGTTTGCATGGACTTTAGTCTTGATGGTTCATGTTGAGTATATTATATACTACATGTACATATATTTATTGAATTTAATATATGTACATATAGATAAATGTATACCAAACCCTATAGAACTATAAAAAAGAGAAGTAAGGCTAAAAGTTAAAAAAGACAAAATGAGGTAAGAAAAATGGAGAAACAGTATGGTTGGCATCTGGGGGAAGTACAAGCAGGATGCAACATATGCAAGAACTATGGTTGTAAATGTTGAATATATGTAGATCCCCAATTCATCCCATATTGTGGGTGCTCTCTGGGAATGGACATGGTGGCTTAAAAACAAATTTGGCAAAGTTGAGCATAGAGTTTTTCTATATGTGTTTAAAGAAGATTTCATTTTTTGGAGCAGTTTTAGGCTTACAGAAGAATTGCTCATAGAGGGTTGCCATATACCCCTTCCTACTTCTTCCTACTGTTCCTACTATTATCAACATGTTGCATTAGAGTGATGCTTTTGTTATAATTGAACAACCAATATTGATATATTATTATTAACGGAAGCCTCTAATTTACATTAGAGTTCACTCTTGGTTTTGTATATTTTAAGGTATTGGCACATGTATAATGTCATATATTCACCATTACAGTATTACACTGAATAGTTTCTCTGTCCTAAAAATGCCCTGTACTCCATTAATTTATTCCTGCCCTTCCCTCTGAACCCCTTGGCAAGTATTAATCATTTTAATGTCTCCATAGTTTTGTCTTTTCTGGAATGTCATATAGTTAAAATCATTCAATATATAGCCTTTTCAGACTGGCTTCTTTTACTTAGTAATATGCATTTAAGTTTCCTCCTCCCCCCAGCCTTTTGCCACAATAACTTGATAGTTCATTTGATTTCAGCACTGAATAATATTCCATTGTATGGATATACCATAGTTTGTTTATCTCTTCACCTATTAAAGCACATCTGGTTGTTTGAAAGATTTGGCAATTATGAATGAAGCTGCTATAAACATTAGGTGCAGGTTATTGTGTGGAAATAAGTTTTCGATTCATGTGGGTAAATACCTAGCAGTAAGATTTCTGGAACTTGTGGTAAGCCTGTGTTTAGCTTTGTAGGAAACTGCCAAACTGTCTTCTAAGGCGGCTAAACTATTTTGCATTCTCACTCAGTCAGTGAGAGTCCCTGTTGTTTGATGTTCTCACCAGTGTTTGCTATTGTCAGTATTTTGGATTTTAGCCATTCTAATGGGTTTAATTTGCAATTCACAAATGAATATGGTGTTGAGCTTTTTTCTATATGCTTATTTGCCATCTGTAGATCTTCTTGGTCAGGTGTGTGATCGGATATTTTTCTGGTTTTTTAATTGTGTTGTTGTTTTCCTACTGTTGAATTTTAAGAGTTCTTTGTATATTTTGGACAAGTCCTTTATCAGATTATGTGTTTTGCAGATATTTTCTTCCAGTCTGTGGCATGTCTTTCACTCTGTTAACAGTTTCTTTCACAGAGCCAAGAGTTTTTAATTTTAAGAAGTCCAACTTACTGTGATTTTTTTTTAAGAGCATGATTTTGATGTTGTATCAGAAATGATATTGCCAAACTGATCACCTAGATTTACTTGTATTTTTTCATGGAAGTTTTCTACCAGTTTTTTAGGGAAATTATCCTCACAGTACAAAACTTTGTCTCCCTTAATGCTTTCCTTTTATCACGTAATGCATGCCTTCCTCTACCCTTTCTTTTCTTATCTAAAGAAATCCTAACCATTCTTCAAAGAGTGAGTTTAAGACTTGCATCCCTAAAATTTGCCCTGACTACTTCAGATCATTTTGATCTCATCCTTTGAACTCCTAAAGCTATGTAATCTGCACTACATTGTTCTTTACTGTATTATACTCTGTTTAGTGCCATTTCACTTTAGGGTACAGGTTGAAACGGCGCCTCCTCCTAGTTCCCCACCATCTTGTCTCCCCCTTAAAAATTATTTCCACATGGTACTCATATCTTGCAGGCAAGAGCATTTAGAAATCATACATCCTCTATAAATACAAGCATCTGGGGGTTGAACCACAGTAGATTCTCAAAAAAAAAAAAAAAAATGCCTGGAATCGGGAAGCTGCAAAGTGAAATTGTTAAGGGTCTGAGTTTGAAGTCATATTGATAAGGTTTTTATTTCACCTGAACAGTGGATGTCTGGAATGATCTTTGGCAAACTAGTTACTGAACCTCTCTCACTTGAATATATCTATCTATAAACAGAGGGATAAGAATAATATTTACCTGATATGGTTGAGGTAGGTATCAACAGGAGATAAATACATAAAAGGATCTTAGAATACATGCTGGCTCATGGCACGTGCTATTGTTGTTGTTGTTATTATTATTATTATATTATTCTTTCTATAAATAAAGTAGGCTAGAGTATCAATGAGTTTTCAGTTATAATGAAGATGCAAATGTGAAAATACTTTGTGACCCCTATGTGTCATAATTATTATTAATATTATTATGTTTAAAAGTACATATTGTATTGAAGAATATTAAAATGACCTAAGAATCCCAGACACCATATTTTAAATACTGATTTCACTTTTGTGCTTCTGAATTGGATCCAGCTTTCATAACTGCCACTCAATACTCAATTTAGTGACCACATTTACTAGATCTGCAGTCCTGAGAAAGCTGTGCTCATTCTTCTGTTTTCTCCTTAAAAACCTCAGTTTCCTTCTGTTAGGAACCTATTAAAAACTATCTCAGAATTATTATAAGGGTGAAAAGATTATTATGTGGGAGTAGGATAGCATCTCACGTCTTGTGGTTATTCAATAAATATTATATTCTGTTTTCCTCACAATGAGTATCCTTTAAAATTCTGCACACAATTCTCCCTTATACTCCATTATCCACACAACTTTCAGAGTAGGCTACCAGAAGTGCCAACAGGCTGGGCTGCTTCTCTGTACTTCAGTGGCTTCCTGCCATTGGATGAGAGAGTCAAAGCTCCTTAGCACACCATTAGAGGCTTCAGATCTTCTCTTCCAGTGTGGATTCAATTTCTGCCTCTCTGTCTCATTTTAATAACATGACATGTTGGTAATTTCTGTTTTCTGTGCTCCATTCTTCCTGCTTTTATACCTGGTTAGTTCTTTGAGTCTCAGTTGAATGATGTCACCCAGGAAGATTCTGAGCATATCTTTCCTGCCACTGGAGTGGTGTCAATCTTTGTTTTTTCTAGAGCTCCATTCTCTTTTTTGTAGGTCTACTTCCCAGGACTGTAAGCTCCTGGAAGGCTACAATGGTGTTCTTAGTAGCTAGCACTTAATTGGTGCTGATTAACAAAAAATAAATAGTTTTTGAATTCTATTGAAAAATGGGCCTTAGTACAGTGTCATCTATGTTCTAGTCATCTTACAAATTTGGTGAGTGAGCCAATGAGTAAATGTTTGAATAAAACCCAAGGAAGAGTAAAGATGACGTTTTACCTGATTACAGATTTCAAATTACTTTTGACAAGGTTTTCACAACTCTGTTTTTATATAAAAGATCCACGTAGTACCAGTATAATAGCAGCTTTATCATTAGACATAAGACAAATAATAAATATACGCAATAATTATATGGTTATAGATAGTAACTTTGTCTTTAATAAAGACTCTTCAATGAATAACTTCTTAGAATTAGCAATATGTTTTATGTTAATAAAATTATCTTTTTATATGTCCACTCAATTGTGAAGAACTCTGAAGTGTTTCATAAACATTTATCTCCCCTACTGTGTGCTGTTGGTTGATTAGTTCCTGCCTTTTTCACATAACTCAGATTTTGTTGAAGTTTTCACCCCCTAATAGCTCCTGTCATTCAGGGGTCACTGATGCCATCTCCAGCTCCAGATGAGTTTAAACCAGTCAATATATTCCCTATACTCTTTGCTATGGATTGACCCTGGAAACCAAGCTTAACCCATTAGTTTATGATATTTCCCTGGGGACAATTTGTGATGAGCACATGACCCCAGTGACCTCAGTCAGCCTGGAGGCAAGTCCTTTTTCTGCTTGTTGAGGAGAGGTTCTCTCTTTCTTGCTTACTGGATAGAAATGAGAAAGAAGAGAGCCTTTTTTGGATTTGGAACTGACAGGGGAACTAATGCCACAGCTAGTGGTACAGACAAGTGAAAAGACTGTATGTTTGACATTACCGTGTATCTGCATAGGAAAAATAATTTTCTTATTGTTTAAAATCACTTTGAGATGGATTGGTTTTTACTTACAACTGAAAGGAACCTAAGTAGTGCCTATTTATAACTTTTCTATGCTTCATATAAACTAAGCTATAAAATATTCTCTTCCTGACTCAGCAGTGAATGAGTATAAAAACCTATAACCATATCCTTAGGAAACAAGAGCTGAACTTGCAGGTATATGCATGAGAATGTCACTATCTCTCATCAAAGTGTGAACTGTTGTGAAATCAGCAGTTGGACTTGAGGGAAGAAAAGTAAAGAGGAGGTTCTGCATGTGAAGGTGATAAGAAGAATCACTAGTGGAGAAGGGAGGGCAATGCATCTTTTCTGGTAACCAAGAAAAGTGGAATGCAGTATGCTTTGAGGTAATTTCACTTTTTCCCCCTCTGGATTATCTAATGGTAGCTGAGAGCAAAATGTCTCCCTTAGGATGTAACTTCCCATAAGCTGAGGAGCCAAGCATTAACATGAGTGAGAAAGCAGGAAAGGAAGACTGTGTGCTTTCCTGGAGCTGTTAATAATATACTGGACAAGGACAATAAATAATTGATGGTTGTCACCTCACTGCTTCTTGGTTATTTATGGACTTCAAGATGGTCCTTTATCTTAGCACCATCTAATCGTGTTACATCACATGCACTCCTCATCACCAACATTAATATGTCTGCCAGTGACATGTACTGTACGCTGGCTTTTCAGAGCTATCACAAACTGCTGATCTGCGCCAGTCAAGAGCAATGTAATTGTCACCAGCAGACAGAAATATTACCGCCAGACAGAATAGTGTAAATAATACAAAAAATAACCTCCAACACCAACGACAAATCTCCGTAATTAGGGAGAGGTCTCTTTCATCACATCCGCTGTATAACTCCCCTGAATGAGAATTGTGGTAGTCTGGAGGGAAGAGGGCTCATTTCAATCAGACTGAGCACCTGCACTCTTTTGATGATGTACATTGCAGAGACAGAGTAGGTGTGGATTCTGGAGCAAAGTAATGGGAGTCTGTGAGTATTTTAGATTTTTGTTCCTGATCCCTTTACATACACCTGCAGAGGTACCACAGCAACCTAGAGGTGATTGCTTTCCATGGCAATGGAAATTAACCCACATACAGTAATTCCTAAATTTTGATTATAGGCAGAATGAGAGTCCCAACAGAGTGAATAAATTCAGAAAGGAAGAGAAGGCAAAATATGTGCTATAACTGGCAGCTAAAACTACCTAGATATTACACAGTTCATTTTATTTCCAAAGTGTTCAGAGAGCATTACCTAATGAATTCTTTTTATCAGATGCAGCAAGATCCCCCATGCACCTGTGGCAAACACTATCCATTCCTCCTCTTTCTTGCCAACAGATTATCAATTTTGAATAGGATGGCAGAATGCCTGGTTAAATAATAGCTTCTTTAGCCTTTCTTGTAGCTTGATGGGGGCAGGGGGTAGTTGGTGGTGAGGGTCTGGCCAGGATGGGGGAAGTGGCAGAGTTCTGGCCAATGAGACATGAAAGGAGGACTGTTGGGCACTTCTATGAATGTTTCTGTTTTCATAATTAAGGGGGGAAAGATGGTGCTGGTTTCACTCTTCTATTTCCTACCTTCTCCCTACCTTGAATGTCTGGAGCCGAAGTAGCTCCATGTAGAGATCAAGACATGGACAGATATAGATCCTGATGTCAGTGAACCAATGAATCAGTGCCAGCAGTCATCTAACTTTGTGTTTCTTCTTATTTGATAAAAAATAATCCTGTTTTTTTTTTTTTTTTTTTAGGTCAACACTGGTTTGGTCATGTTTTCTTTTGTTACTTGCTGATGAGTATATACCCAACTATAGCACCCAATCTAAAAAGCCCTTGTTACAGCCCCAACATTTAAAACAAAACAAAAACTTTAAAAAATCCTTTTAAAAGTCATGTGGAGGGCTGCCTGGGTGGCTCAGTCAGTTAAGCATCTGACTCTTGGTTTTGGCTTAGGTCATGATCTTATGGATCATGAGATTGAGCCCTGCCTCTGGTTCCAAGCTCAGCGGGGAGTCTGCTTGAGGACTCTCTCCCTCTGTCCCTCTCCACCTCTAAAGTAAATAAATAAATCTTAAAAAATAAAAAGTCATGTAGAGAAGTGACAGGAGTACAATAATAAACCCAGCATTTATTGAGAATGTACTCTGTGGTAAGCACCTTTGTAGGAACTTACATGTACCAACTCATTGAATTTCACAACTTTATGAAATAGGTTCTGTTGTATATCCATTTTATAAATAGAACAGATGCATAATGAGGTCAAGCAACTTTCTTGATGACTCATAGCTACAAGGGGATAGAGCCAGGATTCTAGGTTCCAGAGCTTTTAACCACCATATTTTCTAATTTTTCCATTTCCTAGAAGGAGAAAGCAAAGTTAGAGTTTTAATGACAAATCCATAATTATATAAGGTTCTTTTTGTTGTGTTTTACGTATTACTAGGGAAAGATTCTTTAGTGAGATATGATTTCGAGCAATTTTTGCTTTGTTTTGTATTTTTGTTTTCAGAAGCTCAAAACAAAAATTCAATCTATCCATCCATCCATCATATGGAGATTCCCATGGCAACTATCTTCACTGCATCCAACATATTTGCATTGATATATATTGAACTTGCCCAGTTCTTGAACTGTGGCATTAGAACAACACATTCTTTAAATTTAGATTATCCTAAAGTGGATTTGAAATCCAACTGTATTTCTCTATTTTTTTTTAACTGAAAGCTAATGCATCTATTTGTTTATTCAGTTTTTCTCCATTGAGAATGATATTTGCGGTGGGTTTTTCATAGATGGCTTTGATGATATTGAGGTATGTGCCCTCTATCCCTACACTTTGAAGAGTTTTGATCAGGAAGGGATGCTGTACTTTGTCAAATGCTTTTTCAGCATCTATTGAGAGTATCATATTCAATGATTATCACTGAAAATGAGATAATACATGTCAAAATGTTTTGGAAACTCTCAAATAAAAATCCATATAAATATAAATTATCATTATGTTTTGGAGGTGTTCATACATGGTAGAATAAGAATTAGGAAACCCAAATGTTTCTGGCTGTGTCTCAGAATTACTATGTGACATAGGGCAAGTCAGGTATATTTTCTGGGCATCGTTGACTTAATTTTAGTTCTCTTGCCCAGTATAACCCCTTTGTTACATGTACCTACCAGTTAATAGAAGTTAGCTGAGAACATTAGTCATGTGTGTGAAAAACCTCATGTAGAACCTCATTCTTCCCCGTTTCTAGTTTGCTTTTATTTGATCTCATCTAACTGCACATAAAGATGTGACTCCAAATTTAATCTCTGTTTTCAAAATTGGCTAATAATAACAATTTATAGTTATTGAGTACTCTATCTGTGTCTGCTACAATGGGCAATGCTTTGCTTATACATACTACAATTGGGATGGTCACCTGCAGGTGGTGGTGTGGCTGGACTGATATTTTTGTCTTTGCTGTGCTCTACTGGTTACTAATATTTTTCATATCATCACTGACCACAGCTTTAAGAAGGCAGGTATGACTAATATTTCCATTTTAGAGATTAGGAGATACATTAATATTTGGGATCCCTGATATTTGGGGCTTCTTTGTTTCTAATGGATTCTCATTTGGTTTACTCCTGTCACCACTGGTAACAATTTACTTTTGTAGTAACTGCCTACCCATGCCAGCCCCTGCCTCTGTGCAAGCCTTTAGCCTGGGGAACCCATCCCCACTTTTGGCAGTTATTCTAGTGCCAGACCCCTTGATCCATCTACCAACTTGCTTATAAATGAATAAATGACTAAATAGGGTTGGTCTCCATCTTTGGGCTTTGGATTGTCAGTATAGAATAAAACATTTTCCCTTTTTAGTTGACAGTTCTGAATAATCCTGTTCTGCCCTCACTGCCACCCTCAATTCAGATACATTCTATGAGGGAGAGGAGGTGGAGAATATGTATGCCTCCTGTTTCTGTATCTGTATTATATGAAGAGATGGAAAACATAGCCATAGATCTATCTTCCCTATGTTTTCTGAAGTTTATTCTCCTTCGCACATGGTAGAAAATTAAAGTCTGTTTGGAGATTTGAATTAAAAAATACTTAAGGACTTCAGTCTTGGAAAGATGTCATCTAATCCAATATAACAACACTGCTACTGTAAATTGTTAAACATAATAAGAAAAATATAATAATTTATTTAAAAATTCATGGTGTTACTACTAGTAAGCAAGAAGGAAAGTAATCAGGTGCCAGAAAAAAAGTAGCATGTCTATAAACCAATGCCACACAGTCTTGGCCTAGAGAAAGAGGAGAGAAAGATATATTGTACTTGGTAATAGCTAACTACTGAAGTTTTAAGATTCTACTCAATAACACAGAGAAACAATAAAGAAGCTTGCCTTTGTCTAGGATCTTTGAATTATTAACAATAAGATATATAAAAGTATATTTGCAAAAGATCAAAAATATAACTTTTAAGAATATGAAATATAATCACTGAAATTGAAATAAATTAAGCAGTGCCTGAATGGCCTGTTGGCTTAGCATCTGACTTTTGATCTAAGCCCAGGTCTTGATCTCGGGGTTGTGAGTTCAAGCTCTGTCTTGGGCTCCATGCTAGGTGTGGAGCTTACTTAAAAGAAAAAAAAAAAGAAATTAAAACTTAGTGGACAGATCAAACAGAAGTTTAGTCATAACTAAAGGGAAAATGGGCTGGAAGATCAACTTGAAGAATAAATGAATTGCATTTCAGATGAGAAAGTTGGAAAATATGAAAGAGATTTACAAGTATTATGGATAGAATAAGAACATGTAAATAGTTATGTAATCTGAGATTCTAGTATTCAAAGAGTATTGGGTTAGGATTTCCCATAACTGAGGAAAGATGACATTGTTTCAAGAAACATAAATTCTAGCAATGTAAATAAATCCATACTTGGCAATATCATGGAAAAACTGCAGCACATCGAAACTGAAGAAATAATTTTAATAGCTACTATAGAGAAAAACAGATTACATACAAAAGAAAATATTTAGAATGAAGGGATATACAACCACCACAATGAAGTACAAAAATGAAGAAATAATGTATTCAAATGGCACTTTAGAGTAGTTGTTTTAAATTCTTGGTCTGATAATTCCAAAGTCTCTGATTCTAATTTTTTTTTAAAGTAATCTCTACACCCAACATAGAACTAGAACATTGTCTGAGGTCAAGAATCGCATGTTCTACCATCTGAGCCAACCAGGAGTCCCAAGTTCTGATGTTTTTTCAAATTGTGTTTTTATCTTTTAATATCTCTTGTAATTTTTTGGTTGTAAACAGGGTATGCAGTAGTGGGTAAAAGCAATTGAGGTAATTAGGTCTTTTGGGAAGTTTTATGTTTGTGTAGCTAGGGGTTAGGCTATGTTCACTGCAGCTGCAGTTGTCAGAAGCTAAAATTTCCTAATGCCCTTATTTTTTGTTTCACTTGTTGTCTTAGGATTTCCCTAGGGACTTCTTCTTAAATAATGCCTGGGATTATTTAATGCATGGTTCTTTCACTTGTATTCTCTTGTTATCATTACAGGAACCCTACTGATACGGTAATAAGGTATAGGGGACAGGGAAGCATTCTATAGTCCTATTTAATTTCAGTCTGTTAGCGAATCTGTTTCAGGGCTGTGACCTTCAAAACTGCTTTTTGGCTTTTGGCTTTGTTTTGTTTTTGTTTTTGTTTTTTCCCTCTGTAGGTGGGACAGGAAGGTTTGAGGGGTTGGAGTTAGAGATTTCTAATCCCCAAGGTTGGTTAGTCTGTGGTTAAACCCCATTTGATTAGGTTCTGGTCAAAAAGTTTCTCTTGAGGGCAGGTTTTACTAAGAAGAAAAGAATGCTCTGGGCACCTTTCAAAATGACCGTTTTTATCCTTCTACTACTGGAAATACAATGGGATTTTTCTTCCTTGTGAAAGAAACCTGGTACAGAATATGGAGATCAATTCATGGAAGTGTGGAGGCCCCCCTAAGACTGGCCTCCCTGAGTTTTTAACTCTTAAATTTGTCCACCTGGAGCCTCCAGCAATTCATTAATTACTGTTTAGGTTTTGCTATCCTGGTACTAGTTCCTGCAGAGGTTTCTGAGTGTTAAGTTGTGATTCTCTGCACTTAAATATTTGTCTCTTAAATTTTGGGGGCAGTGTTTTGCCCTGTGACCTTGCTATCTTTTGGGTTTAGGAAGACTTATTGATTTTCTTTATTTCAGCTTTGTTTTTGGTTATGTAGATGGGAGTGATGAGTTACAGCTTTTTAAATGCTAAGCTGGAAACTAGAAATATCCATAGTTTAGGACATATAGGATAAAAGCACCATTCAGGAATAAGAGAAAATAAAGAAATTTTTACATTGGCCCTCTAGAAAGAGAAGACAAAAACAAAATATCAACAAGTATTTAAATGCACGTATACAGAGTACTTTATAAACTTGAAATCTCACATTAAGTCATGTAAACATATACACAATTGTTTGTTCATATTTGTAATCACTTTATATTATCTGTGTATTTAGATGACTGTTGATAACTTGAGTGGTTTTTTTTTTTTAATTAAAAAGATGCAGAGTGAATTTCAACCAAATAAGTAAATAGTGAAGTACTTCTTTCATCCCTGCTTGTCAGAAGTAGTTAATATTCCAAGCTGTCTCTCACTGGCTTTTGATGAGTGTGGTGAGTAATCTGGTGGGTCTATGGGCTATTGTAGAATGGGATGTAGCTGGTAGGTAGGATGCCACTGTGATCATTATTCTAATCTTGAAGTTACTGATTGGCATGCTTTCACTGCACAGGTGCTGACATCTCCATCTTGGCATTAACATTTATCCTCTTAAGATTGACTTTTCTATTACAGTTGTGCAGCTCTACCTTGATATGAATGTAATTTTAATTGAGAAGCTTTAGAGTCATGGACTTTTCATGCACTGGTATCTGGAGTCTCTCATTCAGTGTTTCCTTCCATATTTTTAAAAGCCTTCATTTTCCCCAAAACGTCTCTATTAGCTGCCTTCTTTTCCTCATATGCAGAGTTATAAAGTTGTAGATTCTTATCAAGAAAAAAAGTTTTTTGCTTATTCCCTGCTTTGCGCTATTAAAGATGTTATTATTCTATAAGGATGCTTTGTTTACAGAGAAGGTTTACTACTACACTTCCAGATTTAAGAGTTATTAGCTACTTGGTCAATCACTCAGAGAGGAGGTTAAGCACCTTGGAAGACTGGGTCCATGGGAAAACAAACAACATAAAAATGATGTCAGTTAATATGTGGTTTCACATATTTTGAATGGACATAGAACTCTTTCAGGAGAACATGTGTTTAACAAAGCAAGATATGCTTCTGTTCAGAGTAATAGCCATTGCTTTAGTATAGCAAGAAAGTAACTTTCTAACTTACTAACATTTTCTGGTTTAGTCTAGGAATTTATCTTCTCTTTCCCTTTGTCTCCCTCATTTCCCATTTGCAGCCTCTAATTATGTATTATTTATTTCAGTAAATGAAAATTTTAAAAAAGCCCTGAGGACAAAATGTCAGGGACAACTCAGGAATTTAAATTCTACCTAAGATAGTTTGGGTCAGGTCTGTTGAAAGTAATTATGCAAAATGTAGGCACAGTTTAAATGATCTTTTATCTGACAATTATTGTTTAGAAGTTTTGAAAGTACTTTTCTTTACTCTGATTAAATAAGAATTAAACCCTCAATAATCCTTTTTTTTTTTAATTTTTTTAATAGAGAGTGTGCATGTGTGCCTGTGAGCAAAGGCGTGGAGAAGGGCAGAGAAAGGGAGAGAGAGAATCTCAAGCAGGCTCCACACCCAGTGTGGAACCCAATACAGGGCTCTATTTCATGACCCTGAGATCATGATCTGAGCCAAAATCAAGTCAGATGTTCAACCAGCTGAGCCATCCTGGTATCCCCAAACCTCAATAATTCCTGATGGGCCAAATATAGCCACTTGCCATTTTATGGTAAGTCTAGTATGGCATAGTGTCTATGAGTGGCAAAATGTCTATGAGTGTAGCCTATGAAACCAGATTTCATGTGTTTAAATCTTGGCATTACCACTTATAAGCTGTATAAATTGGACAAGTTATATAACTTCTTTGTGCCTCAGTTTCCTCAGTTACCAATAAGGTGGGTAATAAGATTACTTTACTTTACCACAGAGGGCTGTTCCAAAGACTTGTGAATTAATATCTATAAATTACTTTGATCAGTGCTAGGCACATAGTAAATAAACAATAAATATTAGCTCAGAAAAAAAAAACCCACACCCAAATCATAGGTATATATACTTTTGAAGACTATTTGTTTTTTCCTGCAAAACAGTTAGTAACTGCAAATCTTTTAAAATATATTTAGACTTTGCTGGCTGACAATTTCTATAACAGTACATCATATCATTATAAATTGTGATCCTATACTGTGAAATATAGAAGGCACATAAAAGCTTAAAATTTATAAGACTATCTCAGGTACCTATCAGTAATGCTATAGACAGAGCAGTACATTAAAGTGACAGCAAGTTTCACTATCTCTATAGTAACCATGGAATTTTAAGTTATCTTAAAAAATGTCAAATCTACTAGTTTTTAGAACTGTGTATGTGATATGGTGGGTCATTTTTAATAGAATAAAAGGACTTTATAAGGGTTTTCATGGATTAAAAAGGCAAAAATGACTTTGATATTAAACTTTTATGCATTAGTTGAAAATGCATTTTCTGAAAGAAGAAGTTTGAGGTACTTAAGAATATGAACTTTGAAGTACTTAGGATCAGAAACCTGATTTGCTTTCTGGGTCTACCAGTAACCATTAACCTATCTAGATCTTAGTTTTTCTCACTTGTACAATGGAGATGATAATAAAAGGGTTTTGAGACTCAAATTAGGAAGTGTATGTGAAAGCATTGTTTATTGTATAGTATTCATGATTTTAGTGTTTCCAAAAAAATGAAGTTCTAATGGGAGTTGTTTAGTGCTCCATAGAAAAGGAGTTCTGTGATCAAATTAGTTTGGTAAACACTATATACTTATAGCAATTACTTGGGGTCTGCACATATTCCCAGGCCTTTCCACTTCTATGATGGGCCCGACTTCCCTGCGTTAGAAATGCCAGAATTCACACCTTCTGAAGTAAACCTCTTCCAGTGACTGACAGCAGCTTTCCTTCCTCTCAGGTATAACCTCTACAGCATAGGTTCTGCTGTGGAATTATGTTCCCTTTGCCTTCAGTATAGCTGTCTTGGTTAGCTGACTTTTCTTCCTTTTTTCTCTCTTTTATTCCCTACCCATGTTTTCTGCACCTCCTCAAAATGCTACCAGCACTTGAATCCTCTTCTGGGGTCTCTTCTGGCGGATCCCAAACTGAGACCACAGAATAGCTTCCTTTGTGGAAACTCACAATTACTCTTGAATATTAAAGACTCTGAGAACCCCAGAAAGACTGACCAATCTTTGTCAGCATCTTAATCTTCCCAGCCTTCTTAAAGCCATTTGTCAAGGGAGGAGTTTGGATCAGGTCCGTGGTTTTCAATCATCGTTAGCGGTATAAACTCTTTAAAGGCTGAATCCTTATATGGAATTGCAGATTACCAAAAGATATTAAAAATCTTTTCTTACATGTATAACATAAGTTTACGCTTACAATTTATAACACTGATTTGTTAAAAAGAAATCAGTGAGAACATCTTGGTTATTTGGACTAACATCTACATTTGAAAATTGAGGGTTTGAATGGCAATCAGAGTCTTTTATCAGCCTCATCATCCATCCAATTTATTTCTGTATTTTGTTTGGTTCCACAGCAATGGAGTCATACAATTAAATACTTAAAAGTATTAACAGTGTTTAAGTGGTTTGATTTGCAATTTCAGCAGTATTTTCACTTGAACTGAACCAGAACTTTAAAAGAAGTTGTGGTAGACACTTTTATCACCAAAGTTAAATCAATGCCGATGTATAAAAACTTCTCAGTATCATCATGGGTAAGCATTCAAGTAAGAGGAAGTGGGGATGGGTGAGCCTGGTGGTGGGTATTAAGGAGGGTATGTGTTGCATGGAGCACTGGGTGTGGTGCATAAACAATGAATCTTGGAACCCTGAAAAAATAAAATAAAATTCTATGGTGAGTGCTGTGAAGTGTGTAAACCTGGCGATTCACAGACCTGTACCCCTGGGGATAAAAATACATTATATATTTATAAAAAAATAAAAAAATAAAGATAAAAAAAGAAACACACCAAATAAATAAATAAATGAATAAATAAATAAAATTGAAAACAAGGGAAAAAAAGAGGAAATTCTTACTCACGTGCCTAAATATTCATTTTCTAATAGTCTATATAGCATCAAAAGATGTTTAAATTTTAATTTAATACCTTTTAGATACTTTGGTGCCTGCCATTGTCTGAAATTCACAAATTTTCAACAAATGAAATTTGTAAGTTTATTCTGCTTAGCATATTAAATTTCAAGATTAGTTTGTTTCACTACTGACAGTCTATCTGTACCTGTGAATGCACTGACACTGGAACCCTAGCATACCAAACTGAACTTGTTCCATTTATTAAAGCTATCAGGTAGTAAAATCACACTATTTTTGAAACATATTTAGTTAATGATGTTTATCTTATAAACCAACAAACAATCAGACATATGTATTTTCATACAGCTGGGGCACTTGGGTGGTGCAGTGGGATAAGCCTGTACCTTTAGCTCAGGTCATGATCTCAGGGTCCTGGGATTGAGCCCTACATTGGGCTCTCTGCTCAGCAGGGAACCTGCTTCCCCCTCTCTCCCCACCTGCCTCTCTGTTCGCTTGTGATCTCTTTCTCTGATCTTTGATTTCTGTCAAATAAATAACATCTTTAAAAAAACATTCACAGAATTAATATTATTCTGGTTCAGAATAGCAATTGAAGTTTGTGTGGCTTGTCCAACTCTTGTTTTGAAATGCCTGGGCGTTGTTTCAGTATCAGGGCTTATCGATCCAATACATATTTTGAACATAAGTTAGCAACCTTTTTAGTAGGAGCCTGAGCTCCTGTGTGTTTTGTTCTTGCCATTCCTTTTGCACCCTCAGTACGGAAGTCACATCATTTTTCAGATTCATGCTATGCCAAAATGGGTCTAAATGCTTAAAATATTCTTTTCCTATTGTGTTTTTGTGCAGCATTTTTACAAAATAACAAATCTTTGCTATGGTTTCTTCTCTGACCTTATTAAAAAATGAGCAAGAAGAGCTCTGCAGTATCTCTGTCCTTGGCCAATTGATTTGTAAACAGATACAGTATTGGGGACTTCAAATTAAGTCTTCATGTACATTTGGAATTTTTATCTGGATAGGATTTTTAACATAAGGTTGCTAATTTTATTATTCAGCTCTGTGCCCTCAACATAACATGCATTGGAGGGCCAACAGAACAGGCTTTAATAAACTCCACCTGGGTCACTTCAGTGTAAGTTTCTTCATGCGCAGCATGGTTTCTAACTTTGAATGGTTCCTGAAGTACATTTTTATTGTCAGGTTTTAATTTTGCTCATGGGTCTATGAAAGAGCCCACCTATGAAGTCCTTATTTCTATAGAAACATTTCAAGATCTCTTCCTTTTCAGGAATTACAATGGAGTTGAAAGTCAGGACTTTCATAGTGTTCACCTTCACTCTTTTTTTTTTTTTTAAATATTTTATTTATTTATTTGACAGAGAGAGATCACAAGTAGACAGAGAGGCAGGCAGAGAGAGAGAGGGAAGCAGGCTCCCCGCTGAGCAGAGAGCCTGATGCGGGGCTTGATCCCAGGTCCCTGAGATCATGACCTGAGCTGAAGGCAGTGGCTTAACCCACTGAGCCACCCAGGGGCCCCTCACCTTCACTCTTAATCAGGAACTACATTTATTTTTTAGGGCCATATATAGAAGGTTTTGCCTTAGCCTTGTCATCTGTGAAATGGAATTAATCGTGTTCTCAAATCAGATAGGGAGAGTAGCCAATAAATGCCTTAAATTGTTCCTTGAAGACTCAAAAAGACCAACTTTGATGTTTCTAATCTAGGAAGACAGAAGTTGCTAGATTGTTTGGAGAATCATAAAAAATTGCTCAGTATCAACTTAAGTAAATAGAGCTTTGGAATAAAATTCATTTATTTATGTGTGTATTCAGCAAATATTTATTATTTATGCTGTGTACTATTTAGGTTCTGAAGACAAGAAGATAGTTACAATTTCTCCCCTCTCAAATCTCACAATCCTATATATTATAAGGAAGTATAAAGTACTATGGGAACATATAATGGGAGAAACTAACATGGTCTGGCTGGTCAAGGTGACAGGGGAGATTATTTCAAGCAGATTAGAATATTTATATCCTGATATTTCATCCATGTTGGAAACGATTTTCTCAGTTGTAAGGAAAAGAATTATGCATCTTAGTAGAGTCAAGAGTTTTGATGTCAGTACTGTGTCTGGGTTCACTTATGTCATTAACTCAAAACTGAGTTCTGCCTTAAGGACTGATGGTATTGGTGGCTCTTGGGAAAGGACTTAAGACCTCTCTTAAAAATGCAAATATCATTCATTATCTACTTTGCATACAATTTAGAATGAGTGATTATGAACTTAACTGTGACCATACGACAGGAGTCACCATAGAGATAGAGAACTGCTGAATAAAAGTTTTAGGACATAAATATCTTCACTTCTTCTATCAGAAAACAAATGGGTTTTCCTAGAATGAGTTGCTTTAAGTTCAGGATAGCAGGAATATTATGAATGAGGAAACTAATATAGAAAGAAGTCTTTAGTAGACATTTAATCTGCCTAGTGCCGATGATACTGATAGTAACTATTTCTCTCACTTTATTAATGAGGATTTAAATTCATAATAAAATGTCTTACCTCATTTCTTTCAATTTCTAGTTTTATAATTTTAGACTTAACTCTTGTAGCTTTCTGGTTGTCATTTATCAGTTTTTTTTTAAGGCCCAGACTAATTTCTATTTACCAAAAAAATTCCTCATATCCTCTAGGTCAGCCCTGAGTATGAGTTCTCTGATGGGCTGCTTTAGGCTATTGGGACGAGGATCAGGACAGAGGTGCTCTGTGGTGGTGTTCCAGGGAGAGAAGAGGGGCAGAAAAAGTGAATTGATGTATATGTGAGACTCATTTTCATTTGCTTTGAGTTTTTCCTGGGCTCAGGCTTGGGTTGGGATATTTTTAAGCTTAGCTTTTAGATCTTATTTTATGATTGTTGGAAAAATTTGCATATTTCCAAATTATAAAAGAAAGGACAAGGGGGAGTAGCAGATGAAAAAACTGGTCCAAGGGTAAAGACATTTTTGAGCATTTCTGAGATCAGTCAGTCCATTTCCTACATTTTATAGAAGAGAAAACTGATGCCAACAAAGTAGACATGTGTTTATTCTTACAATCAGAAGTCAAAATCAAAAGTCTGTTAGTTTTATCTGGAATCATCAGTTGACTTTTCCTTCCTTTTCCCCCTTTTCTGAAAACATTAGAAAAATCTTCTGTTGGGTAAATAGCTTGGGTAAATAGCTCTGACTCTCCCATGGTGTGTGGTCTCTAGGACTCTTACTTACCATTTCTAGGTCTTCAGGTCATTCAGTGAAAGACTGTTTGTATGTGTGTATGTGTTGGTGGGGGATCAGGGTGTTAGTGGTGATAGCCACACACATGTGTTTAGAAAATCCAAAATGTATTTGGCCCTAAGCAGTTCCCTCCTCACCTAGTTTCTAAACCCATGTATATTTTAAGAGAATCCTAATCCATATGTTCCCGATTTACTTTCACTAAGTCATCTGCTTGTTGTTGCTAAGAGTCCTTTGATGTCTAAGAAGACTTATGAGCAATTTTTATGGCTTCTCTGTGCCTTTGTTCTTTCAAGAGGCAAGATGTACTTTGTCTGCATAGATGGCACTCTCACTGTAACAATCTAGAAGTTTCCTAAAATTTGGAAATGAGACAGAGTGAGTCCTACCCTTGACCAAAGGCCCATTCTTTTTCCCAGTGCCAAAATCATGGGGAAAAGGTCTGGTCTGACTCTAGAAGGTAATATGCTGTCAACATTCCAGCATCCCTTTCTTTTGTACTTTGATCCTTCCCTGTTTGGGCAAATCGATTCCTCTTGTTTGGAAGGATTGTTTATTAAAATATTAATTTGTTCTTGCTATACTTTTATTTATTTTTCTTTCTTCATTTCACACAAGATTCAGACCCTTAAAACCCCAATAATTTTTGTTTTGGTAGGACTAAGAGCAGAACCCTTAACTTATTAAACCTGTTATGTAGGTACCCCATTAAACTCATTTGTAAGTCCCCTGGAGAGTAAGAGAGGGAAATAGCTTCTAAGGCAGGGTGTTCAGGGAGGTTATTCCTTTCACTAAGATGAGGAAAGGGAATGATTTAGTCCTTCTGGGCTCATACTTTCTCCAAGCAAAGTCATAGGGCGATGACAAAATCTCAGAAATCATGGCCAAGTAAAGCACTGGAAACTGAAACTTGAATTCATGAGCTCCAAACCTAGTCCAATTGCCTATATCCCATGCAAGCCAGGGAAGCAGTTAAGCTTGCTTTGACCTACAGGAGCCATACAGGCTGGGTCACTGGGCTTAGTAGTGATCAGTGTGGAATAGTGTGAGAATTTGCTGATGTTCTAATGCTAAGCAAGGCCCTGGTATTCGTCCTAGGTCAGATAATCATGACTAGCACTGAATTTCCTTCACTATAGTAGGATGGAGCTGAAGTTAGATTTAAAATGATTTAAAGAAAATGTGGGTATGTGATGATTCTGGAATACTCAAATTTGTATATTCAGATTCATTTCTGCTATGCTCAGTTATTCTTCTCTTAGTGTACCATGAGCATCAGTCCACAGATATCCCCTTGTTGATGCTATTCTGTGTTAGGTTCTAGAGTGGGGGTAGTGGTTAATGATGTAAAAGAAGTTTCCAGCTCTGTTTTCAAGTAGCCAGAGGCAAAGGCTATTATATTCATTTTTAAAAAATTATTTATTTGACAGAGAGAGAGAGAGAGAGAGAGAT
Organism: Mustela nivalis; assembly: GCF_964662115.1. NCBI lineage: Eukaryota > Metazoa > Chordata > Mammalia > Carnivora > Mustelidae > Mustela > Mustela nivalis. Next base: position 22,236,158 of record NC_139032.1, read on the forward strand.
CACAAGTAGGCAGAGAGGCAGGCATAGAGAGAAGGGGAAGCAGGCTCCCCACTGAGCAGAAAGCCCAATGCAGGGCTTGATTCCAGGACCTTGAGATCATGACCCTAGCCGAAGTAGAGACTAAACCCACTGAGCCACCCAAGCATCCCTATTATATTCATTTTTATTAACTTTTATAAAGTACCTTAATGCATTACAAGCACTTCATTAATTCCTATTAGTAGATTATCTCTTTTAATCTTTGCAACAGTTCTATAGGCAGAAACTTTTATTATTTTCACTTTATAGGTAAGGAAGATGAGGTTAGAAACTTGTCCAATATCATACTGCTAGTGAGTGTTCAAGTCAGGACCATATCCAGGTGTGTTTGACTTGTTTCCATACCTCAGTCTCAATTCTATAGTGCTTTCAGTAAGCTATAAAATAGTTCATAGAATTAAATGTGAAAAATAAAAAGAGGACCTGATCAAGTTCAGAAAGAGGAGTCAATGAAGGCTGGAATGATCAGAGATGAGCTCATGAAGAGGTGGGATTTCAAATGAGTATAGAATATTAAGGTTCTAATGTGACTTAGAATCTCCCACACCCTTTACAGCCCTTGTACATTGACTGAATTCAGACAAGCAGAGGGTAGAAGCATAACAACATGATTGAAGGCACAGATGTGAGAATGATCATAGCATAGTCATTTTCATAGTAAGAAATCAAGCCAGAGGACAATAGGAAACGATTTGGAGAGGTAACTTACAGTGTAGGGTGCAGACAGTGTAGGGTGCAGAAATTACGCAATCCATGAATTCCAGGCTATATTTCTGAACTTTATCTCAAAGTATATTTCCTATCTTAGTATCTTAAATGTTTAAAAGACATATCTTTAGATACCATGCCCTATCTAAATCCGAAAGTTTTATCTCCATAGGAGCTAGGCTTTAGCATCCTCCCCCCACCAACCCCGCCAAGACCCCACCCCAAAATCCTAGTGATTCAGATAGTAACTGAAGTCTGAAGACTATTGCTGTGGACTCTGGGAATCAGGTGCATGACAGACACTAGAGAGTTCAGAACAGAGAAGAGGACTATGAGGATTTATTAAGTTGTAGAACATGAATTAGAGACCAGAGGGATCAGCCTAGATTTGGATGTCAGTTACAGTACAGCACAGGGCTTATCATCTTGGAAAGAGCTTGTAGTGGCTGTACAAAAGGGAACAGCTGAATAAGGCTTAATTTGAAAGAATTACCAATAGACTTGGTGACCAGCTAGGTTAGACCCATCCAGTCAATCACTAGGCCTATTGTCTCTACCTCACACAGGTAGAGACAGTTTTCTCAATTCTCACATCTCATGTTGTTACTGCCATGGCCTTCTTGATAGTTTTGCTGCCTTACTCCTTATCTTCTACCCATCCATCTGTTCTCCATTATCTACCTTATGAGAGTGTTTTTTCTCAAATGCAATACTTTCCAGGTAATTGTTCTGCTAGAAAGTGTATAATGGTTAGCTATTGATCTCAGGATAGCTAAAATTTATTTATAAAGCATGTAAGGTCTTTCATGGTCTGGCCTATTTTCCTTCTCAACTCCTTCTCTCTCACTGCTCCCTGCACCTCTAGGTCTCAGGTACACTAAATTTGGATCATAGCTTCTTTATAGCTCTGAATCTTTGCACATGCTCTGTTCTCTCTAGAACAGTTTCCTTTCCTTCTTGTCTGGTAAGCTTAGGTTTCATGTTCTCCAAGAAGCCTTCCTTGACCACCACCAGACTGCCTGTTGGATTCGGACTTCCTTTTGCCTGTTTTCACTGTATTCTGTTTTTGAGTTTAATGTGTAAGATCCTTGAGGGAAGGCCATGTCTGAATAAACCCCAGCATCTGATATCGTGCCTACCACAGTAGGTCCTCATGACATGTTTGCTGAATAAATGAACAAAATGAGTGATAGAAAAAGAGGGAAGGGCCAAGGATATCACCAAGATTTCATGCTTGATTATATGAAGGTGATGTCAGAGCTTTCACTTACCTCCTCAACAGCTTCTTCCTTGATTGTAAGGGACACAGGGGGCCTTATCTTTGTCAGGACAAAAACAATAAAGATGGAAACTCTAAGACTTAATCTCTTAACTGAATCCATCTACTTGACACTTAAAAGTCGACAGCCCTTCCAGTCAGACGGATAATGATCAGATTGTGTATAACAAGACTGAAACTTTGGCTATCAACTCTGTATTGGGTAAAGCGCATTAGGACAGAGGGCTATGTAGTCATTCACTAAATGGCAGTTTTTGTCATTTAAAAGGAACCTCTGTTCCACTGGGAGAGGGAGAGACAAGGAACAGGGTGTCTTGATCTTAGGGAGAAGCAGCAACCTACTTTGTGTGTTGACTTTCTGTTTGTGAGATATATAGTCAGCATTTCTAATGAATCTGCTGGAAGCGGCTGGAATATTATGATTTATAGCACCTTCCCACTCTCTATCATAGCATTTTATTAGATGGATGGGAAGCTGGTAGTAATGAGGTTAGGAATGAGAAAACATCCATCAAACCCTGCTACATCTTCTCAGGAAAGACAACACACTATCTCATATGTCACAGGCAGTGATCTAGGTCACGATGATATAAAATGCGTGATTAAAACCAAGCATTTGACACTAGATAATAGGCATCTAGTTAAAAAATAGCTCTAGTGTTCCTGACTTTTAATTAAACCCAACTCGTAAATATGCACTGTCTTAAATATACTGCAGAATGGGGCTTGTTTATACTCCACCACATAACAATTACCTCCAGAATGGGTGCTTTATTTCACTACATGGTGTTATTAGTCAGGCGATGGACTGAAATACAAATGTTAAGCCAGTGATGTCAGATAGGCATGCCACAGCAGTGCACCACTCGACTCCTGCTTTCTCCTCCTGCCTTCGCTGCTTTCCCTGCCCTCTTCCTTCTCCAGTATCCCCTCACCCTTTTGACCAGAGTTATCAATCTAAAATCAAACACATTTAATCATTTCCAGCAATCTCTCATAGTACCTTTGATTGCGTCAGTAATGACTGGAAGGGAGAAGATCTTTTAAATACATAACCTTGACGTTCAGTAAATCTGTCCTGTTAATGGGTTTATTCTTTGGCAGGCCATTCATATATGAAAAAGTTGTTTGTTTGTTTTAATATCAAGTCCAGTACTCGAATACTAATATAAAGCTCAATGAGAGAGGAGTTAGGAAACAGTAACTGAGCAGGGCTTTTATTTTTTTCACTTTATTGGGTATTTGGAAATTCTTGGTTGATAGCGTAGATCATGGAAAGAGCACTGGTCTAGGATCTAGATTTTATCTCTAACATTAATTGGTCCTCTGACATTTATTGCCTCTTCACCATCCAATTCCAGTGAGTTTTTGAATTTGAAAAATGAGATTAGACCTTTTCCAAGATCTCTTCTCTCTGGTGGCCTGTCAATCTGTTAAATTGATGCATCTCGAACCTTAATGTCAGACAGATCTCTTGGGGATCTTGTTAAAATGCAGATTTGAATTCAACAAGTGTGGGGGGGGGGCCTGAGATGCTATATTTTTGACAAATTCCCAGTGAACCCTGATCCTGTTGGTTTGGAGACCACACTTTGAGTAGCAAGATGGACTCTGAAAAACAACCTGAGGGTTTTGAAAGGGCCGGGGTGGGAGGTTAAGGGAGCCAGGTGGTGGGTATTATATAGGGCACGTATTGCATGGAGCATTGGGTGTGGTGCAAAAACAATGAATTCTGTTATGCTGAAAAGAAATTAAAAAAAAAAAATACAAGGATCATTCTCACCATTGAAAATTTTAAAGCTCCAAGTCTTTTTTTCTCTCACCCAGTGTCATTACTTCTATATGTAGTGCCCAACTATAGCACATCTACCTCCTTTAAGCAGTATATTATTAAAACTGCTTTCTTTTGGCTTACAGTTTTACATTAAGATAATTTCTGAATATACAACTCCCCTCATAAAGTTCAGTTCAGTTCATTTAGTATTTCTCTAGTGTCACAATGTAATTTAGCAACCCATTCCAATGATCAGACAGCTCCCTGGCAGAGTGATTCTTAGTCCCTTTGGATTCCACATGTTCCTGCTTAAGCTCTTCTTTCTTTCTCCAGTCTCAGAGGGGATGAAGAACAGCTGATCACCTGTGGAAGTAATTTATCCCAAATTAGCCTGGACAGGCCATGTGCCTCAGAGAAGGAAAATTCTGTTAATAAGCAGGAAGCCAAATAGCCAACCTTGTGCCCCAAGACTTGTATCTCCCCAGAGCTGGGAAGCAAAGGTTTTCTATCCAGGACAGTCAAGTGGTTAACCAGCCACAAACAGCTGTGAGTGGGCTGGTCTGAGCTGCCTGTATGCATTTGGAACGAGGAGAGTTTCTGCCTGCATGAGGTTTAACTTATTATTTTATTTCTTTTTAATATGAAGATCAGACCGCTACTCTCTTTCCCCTTATTTTCATTCAGTTTTGATGTGATTGCCGTAATTATGTGTCAGCTATTACCAAGCACATTCTAATTACTCCATTTATTGCTAGAATTATTGTTACTACATGGTGCTTTGTTCATTAGTGAACTCTGAGGGGACTTCTTGCACATGTCAGACTTTAGAGACAGTCTGATTTTACATGATGTGTGATACTCAAAATCATTATTATTTCGAACAAATTCACAAAATTAACGTGTGCTTTTCAGTTGGGTTTTCTTGACTAATACAGTTCAGCATTTTCCATTTCTGAATGTGTTGTTACTAGGACAAGTAACAATTTGATAGGAGGACAAAAAAAAGGGAAACACTTTGAATCAATATTTTGCTTTCAGCTCTTAAAAATAGCACCATGGTGTTTGACTTTTCAAATTACTAAATTTCTTCATTGATTTTTGTTTTTTAACTGCATGAATTGGTAGGCTTTGTGATTCTGAACCCAGCTTTTCTGTTGACTTACGGTGTCTTGAGCAACTGGTCAGTTGAGCCTCCCTTTATCCATCTGTAGTTTGAATGGAGCTATCCCTCCATGTCCTAATGATGTTGTGAACTTAACATGTTGGTTTTACATGTAAGAAAATGTCAGTATCCTCAAATCTCAGGAAGGCAAAGTCTATTAAATTTAACACATTTTTACTGATTTTATATAATGTATTCTAAGCTTCTTATCAAAAACCAGTTCTGGAGGGAGGAGTCAAGATGGCGGAGAAGTAGCAAGCTGAGACTGCTTCAGCTAGCCGGAGATCAGCTAGATAGCTTATCTAAAGATTGCAAACACCTGAAAATCCATCGGCAGATCGAAGAGAAGAAGAACAGCAATTCTGGAAACAGAAAAACAACCACTTTCTGAAAGGTAGGACCGGCGGAGAAGTGAATCCAAAGCGACGGGAAGATAGACCCCGGGGGGAGGGGCCGGCTCCCGGCAAGCGGCGGAGCAACCGCGCACAAAATCAGGACTTTTAAAAGTCTGTTCCGCTGAGGGACATCAGTCCAGAGGCTAAACCGGGGCGAAGCCCACGCGGGGTCAGCGTGGCCTCAGGTCCCGCAGGGTCACAGAAGGATCGGGGGTGTCTGAGTGTCGCAGAGCTTGCGGGTATTGGAACGGGAAAGCCAGCTGCAGAGACGGAGCCGACAGTAAGCTCACAGCTCAGTGTTACCTTGAACCGATCGCAGGCTCGGTGAGCTTGGAGCGCGGCCGGAGGTCAGGCAGACGGGAGTAACTGGGCGCTGTTCTCTGAGGGCGCACTGAGGAGTGCGGCCCTGGGCTCTCGGCTCCTCCAGGCCGGAGACCAGGAGGCCGCCATTTGTGTTCCCGTCCTCCGGAACTCTACGGAAAGCGCTCAGGGAACAAAAGCTCCTGAAAGCAAACCCGAGCGGATTACTCACCCCGGCCCCGGGTAAGGGAGGTGTAATTCCGCCTGGGGCAAAGACACTTGAGAATCACTACACCAGGCCCCTCCCCCAGAAGATCAACAAGAAATCCAGCCGAGACCAAGTTCACCTACCAAGGAGTGCGGTTTCAATACCAAGGAGAGCAGCAGAATTCCAGAGGAGGAGAAAGCCAAGCACGGAACTCATGGCTTTTTTCCTGTGATTTTTTTTTAGTCTTGCAGTTAATTTAATTTTTTCTTTTTCATTTTTTTTTTTTCTTTTTCTTCTCGCATTCGGGTAATTTTTTTTTCTTTTTTTAACTGTTACCTTTTTCTTTTTTAACGATTTTTTACTAGTTTATCTAATATATATATTTTTTCTTTTTACATTTTTCTCAGGTGTTTTCTTTTTTAAAAAATTTTTTTTTCTTTTCTTTTTTTTTTCTTTTCTTTTTTCTTTTTTTTTTCTTTCTTTCTTTTTGAACCTCTTTTTATCCCCTTTCTCCCCACTCACGATTTTGGATCTCTTCTAATTTGGTTAAAGCATATTTTCCAGGGGTTGTTGCACCCTTTTAGTATTTTACTTGCCCCTTCATTTACTCTTATCTGGCCAAAATGACAAGACGTAAAAATTCAACGCAAAAAAAAGAACAAGAGGCAGTACCGAAGGCTAGGGACCTAATCAATACAGACATTGGTAATATGTCAGATCTAGAGTTCAGAATGACAATTCTCAAGGTTCTAGCCGGGCTCGAAAAAGGCATGGAAGATATTAGAGAAACCCTCTCGAGAGATATAAAAGCCCTTTCTGGAGAAATAAAAGAACTAAAATCTAACCAAGTTGAAATCAAAAAAGCTATTAATGAGGTGCAATCAAAAATGGAGGCTCTAACTGCTAGGATAAATGAGGCAGAAGAAAGAATTAGTGATATAGAAGACCAAATGACAGAGAATAAAGAAGCTGAGCAAAAGAGGGACAAACAGCTACTGGACCACGAGGGGAGAATTCGAGAATTAAGTGACACCATAAGACGAAACAACATTAGAATAATTGGGATTCCAGAAGAAGAAGAAAGAGAGAGGGGAGCAGAAGGTATACTGGAGAGAATTATTGGGGAGAATTTCCCCAATATGGCAAAGGGAACGAGTATCAAAATTCAGGAAGTTCAGAGAACGCCCCTCAAAATCAATAAGAATAGGCCCACACCCCGTCACCTAATAGTAAAATTTACAAGTCTCAGTGACAAAGAGAAAATCCTGAAAGCAGCCCGGGAAAAGAAGTCTGTAACATACAATGGTAAAAATATTAGATTGGCAGCTGACTTATCCACAGAGACCTGGCAGGCCAGAAAGAGCTGGCATGATATTTTTAGAGCACTAAACGAGAAAAACATGCAGCCCAGAATACTATATCCAGCTAGGCTATCATTGAAAATAGAAGGAGAGATTAAAAGCTTCCAGGACAAACAACAACTGAAAGAATTTGCAAATACCAAACCAGCTCTACAGGAAATATTGAAAGGGGTCCTCTAAGCAAAGAGAGATCCTACAAGTGGTATATCAGAAAGGAACAGAGACCATATACAATAACAGTCACCTTACAGGCAATACAATGGCACTAAATTCATATCTCTCAATAGTTACCCTGAATGTGAATGGGCTAAATGCCCCTGTCAAAAGACACAGGGTATCAGAATGGATAAAAAAACAAAACCCATCTATATGTTGCCTCCAAGAAACTCATTTTAAGCCCGAAGACACCTCCAGATTTAAAGTGAGGGGGTGGAAAAGAATTTACCATGCTAATGGACATCAAAAGAAAGCAGGAGTGGCAATCCTTATATCAGATCAATTAGATTTTAAGCCAAAGACTATAATAAGAGATGAGGAAGGACACTATATCATACTCAAAGGGTCTGTCCAACAAGAAGATTTAACAATTTTAAATATCTATGCCCCCAACGTGGGAGCAGCCAACTATATAAACCAATTAATAACAAAATCAAAGAAACACATCAACAACAATACAATAATAGTAGGGGACTTTAACACTCCCCTCACTGAAATGGACAGGTCATCCAAGCAAAAGATCAGCAAGGAAATAAAGGCCTTAAACGACACACTGGACCAGATGGACATCACAGATATATTCAGAATATTTCATCCCAAAGCAACAGAATACACATTCTTCTCTAGTGCACATGGAACATTCTCCAGAATAGATCACATCCTCGGTCCTAAATCAGGACTCAACCGGTATCAAAAGATTGGGATCATTCCCTGCATATTTTCAGACCACAATGCTCTAAAGCTAGAACTCAACCACAAAAGGAAGTTTGGAAAGAACCCAAATACATGGAGACTAAACAGTATCCTTCTAAAGAATGAATGGGTCAACCGGGAAATTAAAGAAGAATTGAAAAAAATCATGGAAACAAATGATAATGAAAATACAACGGTTCAAAATCTGTGGGACACAATAAAGGCAGTCCTGAGAGGAAAATATATAGCGGTACAAGCCTTTCTCAAGAAACAAGAAAGGTCTCAGGTACACAACCTAACCCTACACCTAAAGGAGCTGGAGAAAGAACAAGAAAGAAACCCAAAGCCCAGCAGGAGAAGAGAAATCATAAAGATCAGAGCAGAAATCAATGAAATAGAAACCAAAAAAACAATAGAAAAAATCAACGAAACTAGGAGCTGGTTCTTTGAAAGAATTAATAAAATTGATAAACCCCTGGCCCGACTTATCAAAAAGAAAAGAGAAAGGACCCAAATAAATAAAATCATGAATGAAAGAGGAGAGATCACAACTAACACCAAAGAAATACAAACTATTATAAGAACATACTATGAGCAACTCTACGGCAATAAATTTGACAATCTGGAAGAAATGGATGCATTCCTAGAAACATATAAACTACCACAACTGAACCAGGAAGAAATAGAAAGCCTGAACAGACCCATAACCAGTAAGGAGATTGAAACAGTCATTAAAAATCTCCAAACAAACAAAAGCCCAGGGCCAGACGGCTTCCCGGGGGAATTCTACCAAACATTTAAAGAAGAACTAATTCCTATTCTCCTGAAACTGTTCCAAAAAATAGAAATGGAAGGAAAACTTCCAAACTCATTTTATGAGGCCAGCATCACCTTGATCCCAAAACCAGACAAGGATCCCACCAAAAAAGAGAGCTATAGGCCGATATCCTTGATGAACACAGATGCGAAAATACTCAACAAAATACTAGCCAATAGGATTCAACAGTACATTAAAAAGATTATTCACCACGACCAAGTGGGATTTATTCCAGGGCTGCAAGGTTGGTTCAACATCCGCAAATCAGTCAATGTGATACAACACATCAATAAAAGAAAGAACAAGAACCATATGATACTGTCAATAGATGCTGAAAAAGCATTTGACAAAGTACAGCATCCCTTCCTGATCAAAACTCTTCAAAGTGTAGGGATAGAGGGCACATACCTCAATATCATCAAAGCCATCTATGAAAAACCCACCGCAAATATCATTCTCAATGGAGAAAAACTGAAAGCTTTTCCACTAAGGTCAGGAACACGGCAGGGATGTCCATTATCACCACTGCTATTCAACATAGTACTAGAGGTCCTAGCCTCAGCAATCAGACAACAAAAGGAAATTAAAGGCATCCAAATTGGCAAAGAAGAAGTCAAATTATCACTCTTCGCAGATGATATGATACTATATGTGGAAAACCCAAAAGACTCCACTCCAAAACTGCTAGAACTTATACAGGAATTCAGTAAAGTGTCAGGATATAAAATCAATGCACAGAAATCAGTTGCATTTCTCTACACCAACAGCAAGACAGAAGAAAGAGATATTAAGGAGTCAATCCCATTTACAATTGCATCCAAAACCATAAGATACCTAGGAATAAACCTAACCAAAGAGACACAGAATCTATACTCAGAAAACTATAAAGTACTCATGAAAGAAATTGAGGAAGACACAAAGAAATGGAAAAATGTTCCATGCTCCTGGATTGGAAGAATAAATATTGTGAAAATGTCCATGCTACCTAAAGCAATCTACACATTTAATGCAATTCCTATCAAAGTACCATCCATCTTTTTCAAAGAAATGGAACAAATAATGCTAAAATTTATATGGAACCAGAAAAGACCTCGAATAGCCAAAGGGATATTGAAAAAGAAAGCCAACGTTGGTGGCATCACAATTCCGGACTTCAAGCTCTATTACAAAGCTGTCATCATCAAGACAGCATGGTACTGGCACAAAAACAGACACATAGATCAATGGAACAGAATAGAGAGCCCAGAAATAGACCCTCAACTCTATGGTCAACTCATCTTCGACAAAGCAGGAAAGAATGTCCAATGGAAAAAAGACAGCCTCTTCAATAAATGGTGCTGGGAAAATTGGACAGCCACATGCAGAAAAATGAAATTGGACCATTTCCTTACACCACACACAAAAATAGACTCAAAATGGATGAAGGACCTCAATGTGCGAAAGGAATCCATCAAAATCCTTGAGGAGAACACAGGCAGCAACCTCTTCGACCTCAGCCGCAGCAACATCTTCCTAGGAACAACGCAAAAGGCAAGGGAAGCAAGGGAAAAAATGAACTATTGGGATTTCATCAAGATCAAAAGCTTTTGCACAGCAAAGGAAACAGTTAACAAAATCAAAAGACAACTGACAGAATGGGAGAAGATAATTGCAAACGACATATCAGATAAAGGACTAGTGTCCAGAATCTATAAAGAACTTAGCAAACTCAACACCCAAAGAACAAATAATCCAATCAAGAAATGGGCAGAGGACATGAACAGACATTTCTGCAAAGAAGACATCCAGATGGCCAACAGACACATGAAAAAGTGCTCCATATCACTCGGCATCAGGGAAATACAAATCAAAACCACAATGAGATATCACCTCACACCAGTCAGAATGGCTAAAATCAACAAGTCAGGAAATGACAGATGCTGGCGAGGATGTGGAGAAAGGGGAACCCTCCTACACTGTTGGTGGGAATGCAAGCTGGTGCAGCCACTCTGGAAAACAGCATGGAGGTTCCTCAGAATGTTGAAAATAGAACTGCCCTATGACCCAGCAATTGCACTATTGGGTATTTACCCTAAAGATACAAATGTAGTGATCCAAAGGGGCACATGCACCCGAATGTTTATAGCAGCAATGTCCACAATTGCCAAACTATGGAAAGAACCTAGATGTCCATCCACAGATGAATGGATCAAGAAGATGTGGTATATATACACAATGGAATACTATGCAGCCATCAAAAGAAATGAAATCTTGCCATTTGCGACAACATGGATGGAACTAGAGCGTATCATGCTTAGCGAAATAAGTCAAGCAGAGAAAGACAACTATCATATGATCTCCCTGATATAAGGAAGTGGTGATGCAACATGGAGGCTTAAGTGGGTAGGAGAAGAATAAATGAAACAAGATGGGATTGGGAGGGAGACAAACCGTAAGTGACTCTTAATCTCACAAAACAAACTGAGGGTTGCTGGGGGGAGGGGGTTTGGGAGAAGGGGGTGGGATTATGGACATTGGGGAGGGTATGTGCTTTGGTGAGTGCTGTGAAGTGTGTAAACCTGGTGATTCACAGACCTGTACCCCTGGGGATAAAAATATATGTTTATAAAAAATAAAAAGTTAAAAAAAAAAAAAAAAAAAAAAAACCAGTTCTGTACCAGTTCACTCAGGGAAAATGTAAGAGTACAACCTAATTTAGCATAGAATTTATATACTTTTTATAGATGAGATTATTGTTTTTTTTTTTTTTTTGGTTCTAAAATTTTCAGTAAGATATTTCTTCTCTCTTTTTCTCTTACCTAAACTCCCAAATGAAATTGACCAGAGAAAAATAAAATGCATCTAGAAACTAGGGATAAGTGTTTATGGAAAGATTTTTCTTCAGCTTAGGAGCAGTAAAACATGACATCCTGAATAAAAAGGAAGAGAATACAACTTAAAAATATTGCCTGCAGATGTAATTGTGGGCACTTGCTTTGCACTTGCAATAAAGTTTAAAAAGAGAGATACTAGAGATACTAGGCATACTAGCATGAAGAATTGGGAAGAAGAGACAGGGAGAATTAAGTAGGAGCTAGTAAGATTAGTTTTAGAAAGGTGAGAAAATAAAGTATCATACTGGAATTAATGTTTTCAGAAAATCAAATGAGCAGCTTGGAAAACAAACTTGGTAAACTCAACTAGAATACAGAAGGACAGGTTTAAAAAGCAAAAATATCTATAGAGATGACAGGGAGATCAGAGTAACAGATAATATCTGTAAAAGATGAAAATGATTCTGACCAGTGGAAGCCCCTCCTGAAACAAAAACTGAAAGATGAATTGAAAATAAACAACGTTGAGGAAAAGCAGCAGTAAATTTAAAACTAGGTAAATTTGGGGTGGTGGGTGGCTTAGGCGTTAAGTGTCTGCCTTCCGCTCAGGTCATGATCCCAGGGTCCTGTGATTGAGCCCCTCGTCAGGCTCCCTGCTTAACAGGAAGCCTGCTTCTCCCTCTCGCACTCTCCCTGCTTGTGGTCACTCTGTCTCACTGTGTCTCTCTCTGTCAAAAAATAAATAAATATTTTAAAAAATAAAAATAAAAATAAGTAAATTTACCAATAAATAAAATTATTATTTGTAGATTGTAAATGAGAATATGAATATCATAAATAATTATTGAAAAGAAGATGTAAGATGTGCAAAATAAATTTGGTCTAGAGGGTAAATTATAGATATTAAAGCGAAATAGTTGGAAACAAGTTAAAAAGGATTAATTTACTTGTTTCACATAAGGGAGTCAGCAGATATTGATAATTAGAGAGTATTCAACGTGCTTAGAAAAATCTTTGTCTTGAAAAAAGATAGTTAACCTGAGTTATTAAAGAAAAAAGTTTTCAGATTTGTCAAAATCTGAATGTCAAAAATACAAAGAACCAGAAGTGTGAAAAAATTAAATCATTTAATCTAAGGAAATAGATAAAATCAGGTAAAATATTTCTACCAAAAAATAACTGGGATTTTTTTAAAGGTTCTATGCTTTTTTTTAAAAAAAGATTTTATTTATTTATTTGATAGAGAAAGAGGGAAAGAATATAAGCAGGGGGAACAGCAGGCAGAGGAAGAAGGAGAAACAGGCTCCCCACTGAGCAAGAAGCCTGATGCAGGACTAGACCTCAGGACAGTGGGATCATGGATCATAACCTGAGCCAAAAGCAGATGCTTAACCAACTGAGTGACCCAGGCACCCCAAGGCTTTATGCTTTGTATAAAAACTTTACCTAAAATAAAATTACAGAGAATAATTAAAGAGGAATGGCAGTGTGAAGTTAATAGACAAAAGCAAAAGAATAAAATAATTGCTAATAAATTAATATTAGTGTAGATTTCAAGGCATTATTTGATTACAGGAGTATAAATGCAAGGCAAATAACCATTAAGCCTTATTACTTTACTTTGGAAAAATGTTGTAATCTGCAATGAAGTATGGATGTCATGAACTTTATTTGATGAATAAACAGGTAACTTAAAATATAAGTAAAATCTATTAGAAATACAGAAATATTGATATAATATGATGACAGTATGTTACCATAATATTTTAGTTTTTGAAAAATGAAATAGGAAAAATAAACCATGAAAATAGAGGATGAATAGTGAAGCAATAATATCAATTTGATAGAAACCTATCTAACTTAACAACTTAAACAAATAAAATATATTTTCTTTCAGACTGGCCTAAATGTTTTTTATAAAATTGATCATGTGTTATACAACCACATCTCAATAAATGCCCCAGATCATAAATCTTGTAATATTATACCACCTGGCCAAACTGCAATAAAAATCTTAGCAATATCAATAATAGAGAATATAAACTAAAAAAGAAGGAAACTTAGATAAGACACTCTCTTAATATGTTATTGTCAGGATGTAAAACATGAAGTCATACACAAATTAGAAAGTAAAGGTAGTAAATGTAGTTCACACAGTGCAGTTCACACAGTGTACTTCAAACAGTGTTTTCTGGTCAATGACACTATTATAGTCTAAAAGTGAATTATTTATTTAAACCATTTCATTATTAAGCAAATTAAGTCCATAAATTAAAAAATTCAATGCACAGAGTAGATAAAACAAAACAGTAGCAGAAGGAATTACTGCAGAATACATTTAAGAATTAATGATTATAAATGAAAAAGCAGTGAAAATGAGCCCAAGAACTGATTCTTTAAGGAAAAATATTGATAACCTCTAACTGGCATGAAAAATATAAATGAGGGAAAACCATTCCAAAGGAACAGTTGCAATTGATGACTGCATTTTCCACCTTTACAGCATTCTTCGTTTGGCTTTTATGATGCTCTACTACCCTGGATTTCCTTATAGTTCCCTGGACTTGTTTCCTTTGAAAGCTGCTCTTCTGTGACCTCCAAATATTAGAACTCCTCACTGCTGGTCCTTTGCCCTCTTCTTCGTTGGATGTGAATAGCACTCACTCACCTATGATTGCCAGCCTTCCATTCCAACTCCAAGTCTGTCCCTTGAAGTTTGTATATCCACCTCTTTGTTGGTTGGTTGGTTTGTTTCTGGAGGTATAACAGGTATTTTACCTTTAATATATGTGAAATTGAACTCTTGTTTCTCCTTTTCCCTCAAGCGTGTTCCTCAATTCTTCTTCCCTATCTCAATAAATGACAAGGCTATCTCTTAGTTTCAGAGGTCAGAAATCTCAGCCTTTATTATTTTACCTTTTCCTTTTTTAAGCAAGTCTGATTGCTTTCCCTTCCATATTACATAACCCAATGCATTCTCTTCTCTCATCTCCTCAGCCCCTTCCTGGTCTAAGCTGTGAGTCCCTCTTGCCTGGATTATTGCAGCAGTCCCCTTACTAGCTTCATGTTCTCACAAACCTTCTCTACACTATCCTCCGCACAGCAGTGACAGACAGTTGTCTTTTTAATAGACACATATTCAAAATTCTTGGATGGATTGCCAGTGCTGGTAAAATAATAACTAATCCATACAAAAATCTGCACAAAAATATTTGTAGCAACTTTATTCTTCATTGCCAAAACTTAGAAGCAACCAGGATGTCCTTCAAGAGGTGAATGGGTAAACAAACCTTCATACCTGCAGACAATGTAATTTACTTCAGTGATAAAAAGAAACGAGCTATCAAACCATAGAAATACAGGAGGAAACCATAAATGCATATTGCTAAATCCAAGTATCTAGTCTGAAAAGGCTACATATTGAATGATTCCAGCTATATGAATCTGGAAAAGGCAAAGCTGTGGAGACAGTAGAAAGATCAGTGGTTGCCAAGGGCTTGCTTGGAGGGATGAATGAATAGGTGGAGCACATGCAAATTTTCGGGTTGGTGAAATTATCCTGTATGAAGCTATAATGATGGATACATGATATTAGACATTTGTCAAACCTAGGGAGACTACACACAACCAAGAGTGAACCCTAATGTAAATTGTGGATATCAGTAACAATGTATTATAATTTATTCATAATTGCTCAAACTTTCATCATTTGCAACAAATGTACCACACTAATGAAAGATGTTAATAATAGGGAAAGTTGGGTGGGGGCTGATGTGAGGTTGTGGATTGGGGGAATGAATGAGAATGGGAGGGAAAGAGGTTATCTGGGATCTTTCCATTCAAACTTTGTGTCAACCAAAACCTGCTAAAATGCGAAGCCTAAGCAATTAAAAAATTATCTAAATTCTTTACTGTGATTTACAAAACACTTATTATAAATAATATCTTTCCTAATATGGATGACTGAATTATTCTGCATTTTATATAAAGATCTATGCATAATCAGTTATAATTTTTCCTTTTGAATGGATTGCCAGTCCCTAATCTCCCTTATAGAAATTCTCCAGTAGCCACTGAAAGGACCTGAATGCTTCATAACCTGCCTGGCTTTCCAGCATTCTCTCAGGGCCCTCTCCACATCACTCTGTGTTTTAGGCAACTGGTACTTCTTTCAGTACTCCAAATACAGGAGGGGCTGTCCTGCCTTGGAATATTTTTGGGATTTATTTCTTTCTTCACAGAACTGGTTCTTCCTAATCTTCTAGTACTGGATTTAAATATCACTCCACAGAAGTCCTCCCATGCTTTTCCATCTAACTTTATACTTTTCTTAGCCCTGTAATCCTACCCCAATTATTTTCTTTAAATGTATGTTGTTACCTTCATAGAACTTGTAACAATTTGTGATTACTTGAGTGCTTGCATGTTTACTGTTGTTCTTCCCCACTAGACTATGAGATCCTACAGGGCCTGAAACCACATATGTTTTGTTCATCAGTAATTACCCAGTGCTCTGAGCAGTGTCAGACACTGAGTAGATAGTCAACAAGGGGGCAATTGATGGTGAAGATGGGTCTAAGATCAGACACGGAGTGACTGTCATGAACAATTTTTATTCTTATTAATTTGACAAACTTTAAAAAAAGGACAATTTATAAAGAAAACATGAATTTCTGAAAGTAATTCAAAAGGCAATAGAAAATCTGAATATTCATGACACAGAGAAGATTGTTAAAGAACTAACTCTGAAGAGAATACCAGGCTAATAGTTTGAGGGTGTTTTTCCCCAATCCTTCAAGATAAAAATATAATTCCTATATTATTAAAATGTTATTGAACTTCAAAAAAGATGAATTGATTCCCAGTTCATTTTGTGAATTACAAAATATAGCTAGTTCATGTAAGAATAAAGATTCAAAACCTCTAAATAAATAATGGCAACTCAAATATAGACTGTATTAAAATAATAATATGCTATGAACATTTTATTAAGTTTAGAAAAAGATGGATTGATCCCCAGTTCATTTTATGAATTGTAAAAATAGGAAACTCACTTAAGAATAAAGATTCAGAAACTCTAAATAAATAATAGCGACTCTGATACTGCATTCTATTAAAATACTAATACACTATGAATGTGTTGGCTTTATCACAGACATGCAAAGAAGTTTTAAAAACGGAAAATTTATTAAAACAATTCATCATATCAAGAGATCAAAGAATGTGAAAAAATTATGTGATCATCTCAAACAATGCTAAAAAGGCATATGATAAATTCAACTTCAACATATAAAGAACACTTTTACAGAGTAGGAATAGAAGGATATATATTTAGCATGATAAAAACTATTCTAAAACTGAAGCATATATTTTAACAAAATGTCAAAAGTTAAGGAGAGTATAGAGTAGCATTTGAGAGCACATTTTATATCTGCAAATTTCCACATTTATAAAATGGAGATAAATAATGGAATTTATTTATGGGGCTACTATCATTATTATATCATATGATATTTGTAAATAGCTTTACACACTACCTAGAGTATACTAATAGAAATTAAACTTGTATTTATGTTTCCTCTTCATCATTAAAATATTAAGGGTAGCTTCATTTTGAATGATGAATGTATAGAAGATTAAAGCAGCTTACAAGGAAAGGAGTACAGCAGAACAGCCCAAGAAAGAGAATGATACTAGATTTTTCATTATGAGAGCTCTGAGAGCAAAGCTAATAAGGAGTGGCCTTGGAGCTAGAGATCCACATTTCCAAACCTCAACACTGAATGGCCTCATAGTGAATCCATGGCCTTAGAAAAGCTGACGCCAGTGTACTAGAAGAAAAAATTATCCTGAAGGTTACTTGGAGAGAATCCGAGGAATTGAATCTCTCTGGTTTACTTGGCCCCGTTATACCTGGCATGTGCCATGAGACCTCATCTGGAACCTTGAGCTATATTAGCCTGAATGTCATTCACTTATGGGTTAGGTAATTTTGTGCTATTTTGATGCTTTATAATATCATACAACAGTTGATTCACTTCTCTAGGGAATATGTTTTTGTGATACATCCCAGGATACTGATGAATCCCAAGAGGATCTCTGGATACCTAGCAAGATATAGTTTCCATTCTAAGATTTTTCGTTTCAAGCCTAGCTGGGACATTTTGGTCTGGGATGATGGAGAGTTGACATCCTTATGACAAATATTATATGCCTGTTAGTAATACAGGTAAGAATGTTTGTTATTACTATTTAATTTTGCCTTGGAATTTCCATCCAAGGAAATAATACAAGAAAAGAAACTATAAAAGTAATGGAAATATAATTATTTTTAAATGACAGGATTGGTTACCTAGAAAAATCTAAAAGAATTGACTGTAAAGCCCCGAGGACTAGTAATAGAAAACAGAGTTCAGTAAAGGGACTTCTCTTTAAATACATATACACAAATTTACATAGTTCTTATATATCAGAAAGAACCATTTAGGAAATATAAAGGGGGAAATGCCATTCAGAATAACAACATAAATTTTAGCTTAAAACAAAATCTGGAAGGTCTTGATAAAAAAAAATTCACAAAACATTTAATGGGACACTTAAGAAGACCTATCTTGAGACATTTGAAAAGACCTATCTTATACTCACATAGGAAGAATCAAGATTTTAAAGATGTCAGAGTTACCCAACTTTACCATAAATTATGTAATACAAATAGTGCTGTGCATTTTTGGCTGTATCTGATGAAATGATTTGGAAATTATGGAATACAACCAGCTATAACAAAGAAAGAAACATTAATCTAAAAAGAATAATGTGTTTAATATTTGTACAACCAAATATTAAAATGATCAATAAAGCTACAGTGTGTCAAAAATAATCTATGGAACAAAATAACAATTTTAAATTAGACTTAAGTGTATGTTAGGAACAGTATAGTAAGAAGAGATTACATGAAAAATGGTGTTGGAAATTTTGGCTAATTAGTAATGAAAACAAAAAAATCATACCTTATGAAATGAAATAAGATTAGATTTTACATGGTTTATATATTTAACTATAAGTTAGGTTGTAAATTAGTATTTGTCTGAATCAAGGATGTGGAAATCTTTTCGAAACTTAAAACAAGTCTTTTTAAAACCGTGAAAGAAAAAGACTGGTGGTTTAGATTCTATAACTGTTTTTGAAGTTTTCTTTGTCAAAACTTACTATTAACAGGGTGTTCAGAGAGGAGCTGAAGAAAACCTCATCCCCTGAGAGATATTAAGCTGGTCTAAACGAGCAAAGACAATTATGTAAAATCCCTGGAGAGGAATCAAAGGGCTTATGACACATTAAGGCACATTTATTCAACAGAGGCTATAGAATCTTGCATGAGGGCATGGCATTTGTGCTAGGACTGCACCTATTGCCTCATAGCCTTGTGTTCCAGAAAAGCTGTTCCAGCAGCCTCAGCATTCGAGTGGCGGATCTCCACTCTCCTAGCTTTCTTGAGTGGAAGAACTATTCCTAGTGGACTTGGCAGCTGGTAAACATCAGCTGATCTTTCCACAGCTGCATTGCAGCAGAAGCCCTAAATTGAGTGTGTGGTAGCAGTGCCCATTACCCTACTCCCAATTCTTGCCAGGTATAAAGTAGCTGGTGGGAAAGTTGCAGGAAAATGTAGCTGTCCAAACCTGCGTAGCTCTGTATTCCCAAGTTCTAGGAGGCCTGGCAGCCAAATGTCAGGTTCCGCCTTCCGTGACCTCGGGCCAAAGAGCTATTCTGATTAGATTTAACTGCTGATAAAGCTTGGCATATTCCATATTCCCTGACTCTGGGCTGCAGAAGACCTGAAAGCAATTCACAGAAGAAATATTTGAAATGGCTAATAAATATACACAAGGCATTCAAACCTTTTGAGTGCAAGTTAAAAGATTAGTGAGATTCCATTTTTCATCTGTGAAACTGGCAAAGATTAAAAACATATAATATGCATTGATGGGGAATGGAAAATGTGATCTTTCATTGCAATACTTGATAAATTTAAAATCTTACTCAGCAGTATTCCTGGTACTCACGTAATTGTTTTGTGGGGGTAATTGTTCTTTTTTTTTAAAGTTACCAAAAAGGATTTATCCTCCTCCTATATTATTATTGAAACAATAGCAACAAAGAAATCAAATCATCAGTAAATACTTAAGATATTGTCAGTTGCCTTTTTTTAAGTGACTTTACCATATATATCTTAGATCATAGTAATACTGGTAATTGACATTTAGTCACTGAATGAGTTAGGGAAACAGTTGCCTTTATGCTTATCTTTATTTAGATGTGAACAATCCTGTAACTCATTTGTTCAGGTGGGTGGCGAGCCTTATCAAAGATTATTAGTTGTTTTCATTGATAATTTAGCTGTACTTACAAACATGATACAAATGTGCCACCAGTAGCACTAAATGAAAATTCTTCCATGTTGTGAAGAGGAAACAAAAGCGAAGAAGAGACATGAACTATTGGCGGTAGGAAATATTCCCAAGTTCTGTTTTCATGAGTTATAGGAAATATAAATAATTTTGTAATGTAAACACTTACATCCAGATTAAGCAGTGTCGTCTTTCAAGCATTCTCTTGATCTTTCAAAGAGCCCCTCCCACCCCCAGTATTCCCAAGTAAATAAGCATAGCATATGTTTCTTAAAGTATTCCTTTTTCCCCCACCAGTCACTATGAGAGATGAAAACTGATGATAGGGAGGATAGACAACACACATCTTTATCATTGATCTTTTACTCTGGCCTTCAAAGTTATCATTCAGTAGCTCTGGGATAAAATAGATTTGAAGTCAGTGGTTTAGTTTTGAGCACATGATAAACACATTATACTACAGCTCAACAAAACAACACATTTGTTTTCTGGGGTGCAGAAGCGTTCAAGAAATGCAGCAGAAAAGGAGTGATTGAACTCATTGTGTTAAAAGCCTTTAATTTTTGATTTTTGCGAGACAATTCCTCTCTACTCCAAAAGATAATATTAGTAATTTATATTTTGGATTACATATTACTCAAAATGACTTTTGAGTCAATTTTTAAGGTCTGTTTTGATGACTTTGAAAACAAAGTTTTACCAACCTTGACACACTTGGGAATTGTGGCTTTGAAAGAATTTGGAGTTCACTGGCAAGTGTCATACATGAAGGCAGATATTCATCCCAGACACTAAGATAAGTGTTGTTGATTTCATTAAGAGGCAAGAATAGTTCTGTGGAAAGAAAAAATAAATTCCTAATGTGAGTACAAGTTGCTTTCTTGATGCCATCGTGATCCTCATAGCAAGAATGATTTATTATATTGGATTATATCATCCAGCTCTTTTTTTTTTCCAAAGGAATAAATCACGTGCTTCTATTACTATGATAATATGCAAGCAACTCTAACCACTGTTGAGTGCTCTTCCAGGCACATCTTTTATACTGTGCCAATTAAGCAGAAGGTGTGGAATGTTGGCAGGGGGATTTAAATGTCTCATTGAAAGGTCAACACCTAACAACAGGACAGCATTTATCCTGAACTGGACTGTAGAGTCAGCACTGGGTTTGAGCCCAGTTGCTGTTGGGAGACTTAAATATACAGTCCTCCAAATGAGAGCAGGTGGTGTCAAAGGAGCTATACTGGTGTACAAGATATATCCTAAAATAGCTTTAAGCTTCTCCATGACCTCATTTTGCCACGCTGGCTTGCTTACGAGTGTGTTTTTGGGTGGTGTTAATGTTCTAGTGTTAGCCATTATAATTTATGGACTGACATAGTATCGTTAACACTGAGCATGGATTGTACTCAGTAGCCAAAGCACAACTTTTTTTCCCTCTATATTTCCTGCAGCTGGCTAATGTTTTGTAACCAGGGCACCAACTCTGGAGCCAGTTGGTAACTTTAGATGTTTGATTGGGTGTGCAATTGGCATTACATTCATGGTTAACCAAGGATAATATTAGAGTATGCGTGACAGTTTCAAGATTTCGTACTGTAGGACAGAACTAGTTTTAGCGCAAGATGAAACCAGATAGTTGTATTTATAGTAAGATTTTATTTAATAAAAGTATTTTAGGCAAGGTAAAAGTGACTGTGACTATTTACATTTTGAATAGGTAAATGAGCTAGTAATTTTTAAATTAATTTTTTATCAAAGTATGTTTATGAAGCTTAATAATGTTGTAAAACTTATAATGAAAAATAGCAGACCTTTACTTTGACCTCTTATTCTTCACTTTAAGTCCTGCTTCCAAGGGCAACGACTTTCCATTCTTTTAGACATTTCTCTTGGTATTGCCACCATATTTCTAAGTAACACAATTATAATTTTAGTTCCTGATTCTTCAGTTTTAGAAATTATAAATTGAGTTTCTATTATGAAGGGGAGTATTTAGCCCTCTTAAACCCTTTTGCCCCCAGCACACATTCTCCTCCTCCTCTTTGTCATGGGTTTTGGTGAAAAAATCAGATGATTTTCAATGGGGGCAGGAATAGTCATTCTTAAACACTATTCATTGAACGATTATAATAACCTAGGTTAAGGAGCATGAAGGCCTAATACTACTGTTGAGACCGAATGATACACAGAACATAAAGAAACAAGCTGCTTCCTAGACTTGAAAGGAACGTAGCAATAGCATAAAGACAGGTGCCAACAAAAGGAAAGCAGACCTAGACACTCTCCTGGAGAGGGAACTGGCAGGTCTTATAGTCCCTCACCTAGGTGACCCCACCACTTTTGTTTTTGTTTTATAATATCTGCTGAACATAAAGTTTTCTGCTCAGAATGGTCCTTGACCATTTATTTATGACTCAGTCTGGGTCCATGAGGCAAATTCTCCAATGATACCAAGTGGGGAGGAGTGGTGAAGTCAGCTCTTGACTGAACTTTGGGCAGCAGATGAAGGCTGGCAAGGACTGGAGCTATTGCAACCTTGGACAACATTTTGTTATTGCTAACTAGGGAGACACTGAAGAGTTGAAATTAAGTATTACACATGCTTATAAGTTTGCAGTAATCCATAGCGGAGATCAAAGTGGATGTATTATTCCATGCATTACAAGCACTGCCTCCCCCCCATGCACACAATTTTAAGGTGCATCTTGTATGTATATCAAAAAAGTCCTTGGAACAGCCTTATGCAGTCTTACAGTGCCCTCATTAGCACCTAACACAATACCCATCACATGCTAAGAAATAAATAACAGTGGTTTGTTTAAGTCTCAGCTGTTTGGGTATAACTGTAGAGTACAGTTTAACTTACTGTAGAAAAGCAGGTATTACTCAGGCCCCATCCTTTTATGAGGGCTCTTGTTTAACAGGTGTGTCCACTGGCAATGCTAGACTCTTGATGACAATTGCCCTTTGCTTCATCTGATCAAGTTAACAATACCTTAAGGGCTCTTTCACTTGGGATATTATGGTCATTCTCACAGTTGAGAACGAGTGAACACACAGGAGTGAATTATATATATAGTTTATGAAATACCTGATTTTAGCAAATACGTACTGTATAAGAAGCTACATATAATACACAAAGTGGCTTGATTATTTAATTAATACCTACTCTTAAGGAAAAATTAGATTACATTAAGAGAAATACCTCTATTTGATCTGTTTAGATTTTTTTTTATCTTTTTCTAATATTATTTGCTATTTTTGGTTTATGCCCTGTATTGGTCTACATCCTGCATTTGTTTATAATTATAAAAATTTAGATATAAAGCATTGATCATTATAGTTTACCTATGCTTTAGGTGTATATTTTATTTAGTAATTAAAAAAATTAAATGTTCAGTTGAAACACTAGAAAACAAAGAAGAACCAGATGATCAAACAAAAAACCCATAATCTTCCTGCCCTGGAAAAAGTTCTTTTAACACATTGCTGTATGTACTTTCATACACATCCTGTGTATGCACAGGTATTTGTGTGTGTGGATTAAAAGTTGAAATCATACCATTTGTAGCTTGCTTTTTTTTACTTAGAATTTTCCTATATCAAAACTGTTCCTTAATAATATTACTGGTGGTGGTTACATTATGATTTGCATGAATATGTAACCGTTTTAAATAGTAAATCCATACTGCTGAGACTTTGGTATGTTTCTAATTACTTTTGGTCATTGAATCTATAGATTTTGCTATCCTTGTTCCTCTGTATTACTGCACAGCTTTGGGCAAAGATGGAGATGTAGAGGGTTGCCATTTTCTAATGTAAAGGCTGCAAAATAGGTTATGATTCCTAGATACCCTGACATGCGTGCCCCGCCCCTTCTCTTTGCCTTCTCTTGCTCTTGGCTTGCTCTCTCACTCTCCTACCATAAGGTGGTAGGAAGGCTATAAAATCTCCCAGGATTCACTTGGAAAGAATAGAACTTCCTGTTTAGGTTCAGCTTGGAGGCCCTCCTCTACATAGGTTTTGTTAGCTTTTGAATCATAACAATTCAATGTGCCCATTTGGGATTGGGTGTTGTAACCATTTCAAGCCCAGTCAGTATATTGCTTGCATACTTCTAAAACTAGCTTCCATGGGCTGCAACCTCTCCTTATCAACAGTGGTTTGTAGTGAAAGTACAAGATAAAGCCTGCAAGATTCCTGGGCTGGGGGATGCTGTGGAAACAGGACAGTGTGTTGAACAATCGGCCTGCCAGGACCTGGACCTTTGCAAGCTAATTACTGCTTCTCAGCCTCTATTTTGTCATCTGTAAAATGAGTATAGTCATACCCAATTTTAAGGGTTTTTGGAGATTGAAAGTGAAAATACATTTATTGCAAATTTAGCACAAAGTGTGGTGCTAAAGTATTAATATGCACAAAGTATTAATGATAACATCATATTGTTCTGGTGAAACTGCAGATGACAAGAGATATGCTGATGCTGTGTTGAGAAGCACAGCCAGATGGATAAAGCCAGATGGAACCTTAAAACAGATCTTCCATAGTCTTTATCTGCCTACCCTCCTCCATACATCTTGGAAAAAGCAGACCTTTTTGATTCTAGTGTTTTCTCTGTCCTGAGAACCAGTATGATACTGATGAAAAGGAAAAAAAAATTCTAACAACCTGAAAACTGAGTGCTCTGAGAGGCTGACATTTGTTGAAGCTTTTCCACTAGATTAGTGTTCCTTTATCCTACTTCCTACTGTCCCTTGGCCCCCTACCAGCCTCAGTTTTACTTTGTTATTGACAATAAAGGCTTTGTTCATGGACAAAGCAAATATGAGCGTGGCCTGAAGTTATTTGTTTAACCCTTTCTTAAAGTTCTTGCTCTTTGCAACCCAGGGCATTTCTGGTATTTGAACAGGAAAAATTCTGAGCAAATGAGTCAAACAGTACATTGTCTTAAAATGGATCCTTTGTTACAATGAGCGAGCTAACCAGCACTCTGGTTAGCTACTCTGTATGTATGTACATACATACATACAGAGTAGCAATACAGGTGTGATTGTATTCCTGACCACGGTCACCACACTTAATTACTCAGAAGTGTCATCAGCAAATGTTCTAAATGAAGATACTTTAGTATAAATCTAAGTAGTAATTTCAAGTGGTAAAATGTTTCAAATCTCATAAAAGAGATTTGAAATGCATACCTTATGCATTGATTATTTAGGGGACCTTTATAACGTATACACATAGCACATAATCAAATATGTTATAAATTTGTCCTAGCTCAAATTAATATGCATGCTATGACAAATATTAACATTTAAGTGACAACTTTAAATTTAAGTTCATTTGGAGGCATTATTTGATTGATCAAAATAGTTTTAAAAGCTATCAAAGGAAGTTTGATAACTTCTAAAATAAATAAAGTTTTGATTTAGCAAGTAGAAGCACTTGGAATCATTTCATTGACCTTAAGCCTGCTCTCAAATTTGAAATGTTGATATGTTATTTTTTTTTTAAAGAGTCATTGAGGTATCTAAATATTTCAAGGGCTCTCCAAGAATTTTCACTGTGAGAGTTTGAAGAACCACAGACTCTTAAATATGGCCCTTCTGTTTATGATTTTCCCCTCTTCTCAGCAACTATAAGGGCTGAATAGAATAAGAAGTCACAGAAAGGCCCCTGAAGCAGTAGGGAAGATGGGATTGGGGAAAGACAGTCAAATCTCTTTGCCTTTCTGGTGGGAAGTATTTGTTGGCTCATGTATGTATGTAGATATGTAACTATACGAAATTTGAAGACTGAGACATACATACATACGTACATACATGTGATTTATCCAATGGCATGTTATTTGTACATGTGTATATGTGCGTATATATATATTTCACATTACATACACACATTTAAATATAGCACATTATGTGATACACATATGACATAATAGATATATATATCTACACACACACATATGTATCTCGCAATTTCAGAGTTTCAGATCTTTTCAGACCCCATCTAGTGGAGTTATTGTCTTTTTTCAGATTTAATTGTCTAGTTCAGCACTGTGTTGCAGAAACTTTATAAGCAGATGTCACTAAAAAGTAAAGAAAGTATTACAGACAGACTAGTTAATAATCCTTGTTCTATTACCTGTTAACTCTGTGAACTTGAGGATATTATTAATCTATTTAGCAGGAATTTCTTCATCTATGAAACATAATTCTTAATACCAACTCTTTAAGGTTGGAGTGAGAATTACATGACATAATACATTAGCATATAGCTAATGACTTTTAAGTTGAAACTGGTCATGATAGACAAATGCTCTATAAGGGCAGTTGTTACAATTATTTTTTCTATTTTTAGTAAGTTCACTACTAATAATAGTGGGATTTATCATACAGAGTATTGACTAAAAGGGACTCATTTTATTATAAGTATTTACTTAGGTTACTCAAATTCCTTGAATTTGTGCATGTAGCATAATTACTATTTATTTATTAATATATTTCTAATCTGGGTCCTAATAGAGTTTTTTTCCTAGGCAATTATTATTATTATTATTATTATTTTATTTATTTATTTTTTTTTGAAAGAGGGAGAGAACATGCACATGGGGTAGGGGGTGCGGAGGGAGAGGGAGAGAGAGAACCTTAAGCAGGCTGCACACCCAATGTGGAGCCAGACGTGGGGTTCCATCTCAGGATCCTGTGATTATGGCCCTCATGACCTGAACTGAAATCAAGAGTTGGACCCTTCACTGACTGAGCCACCAAGTGCACCCTTAGGCAATTATTTTAATCCACATTGGAAAGGATAAGCAAAGTCAACGTGGATAAGAGGAAAGGAATTAGATCATTAGAGTCTAATCTTTGTAGCTTTTGCTGATAACCAGCCTTCAGTAGCTTTGTGGAAAGGCCAGGAAGTTTTAAGTAAATAACTAACTGAAGATTTTCCAGAGGTTGCCCAGGGAGGCTCTGTGAAGAACTATAGTTTCACTTGTTCTGGTGTTTATTAAAACCCCCAAAAATCCTTATTCCCACTCTGATCTTGACTAAAGACATGACATTAGCACCAAATTAATCAAGCAGCTGTTTTTGTCCACTTGGGTGCATCTTGCAGGCAGTTGAGAAGGTGGAAGAGGAACGATTTGATGACCCATCTGTTTTGAAAGTATAATATCAGCTAGATGTTGGAAAGAAAATACAATATACAACTTGCCATTACCAGTCAGTGTCCATCTAATTATAAAAGCTTCAGAACCTGGAATTCTGTTTGACTTCAAACATGTTAAAGGCTCAAGTCATTCAACCTGGTATAATATTTTCTGAGGATTTGGTCGGATCATTTTCTTGCCTCAAATATTTAATTGAACCAGTTGTGGGTAATGAGGTCTGGCTTTGACAACTCATAAGTAGTTTTCACACTGACTTATCCTTAATCATAAGTTGTATGTCATCTTTGGCCTCCTGCACAGGCAGATGGGAAATTAGTGGGACAGTTCATGAAAATACTGGCCTGCAAAAAAGTCTTGACTGTTTCAACACCAGCTGCTTTCCAAAAACACTTCACTTAGGCCCCATGTCAATGTAAATATTAGAAGACTTGGAAGAATTTGCAATCTTTTAGCCTATGGTTAAATTATTATTTTAACCCTTCCTTTTCCTGAGTACCAGTGATGGATAATTTTAGCTCATTTAGTTTGTTTTTCTTGTTGTTTTCTTAAAGAATCTCCACTTAACTGGAAAAGCAAATTGATATAGCACACAACATAAGTCAACGACAACAAAAACCACTGGGTAATCCATTGGCCTAGTTTGTTGAGGTGTGGCTTTATTAATTTTCTTTTTCTTCAGAAAAAAACTCAGCACTATTGCTTGGGTATAGAGTTCTGTAAAAGCCCATAGGCTTGCTGTGAGGAGGATGTTTCTTTTATAGAGGAAAGGAGATTATAGGAAAGAATAACAGTTGGAGAAAAAGAATAGTTGGAGAAATCTTTTAAAAGAATTTGCATATGAATAATCCCCAAGGATGGTAGTTAGGTATAAGAGTATGGCAACTTCTCCAAAATGGAAGTGAATCAAAAAAAGGGAAATGTAATTTTTATAAATTGTGTTTGAGAGAAAGTAAAATACTGATTCCTTTATAAATGTTAGATGGCTGGATAGTAAGCACATCAGTAGCAATTCTGTGTTTTGTGTTTCTTCAGTCATACATAGTGCTGTTTTGGATGCATAGTGTTTCTCTCTGAATACTGTCAGTCCCAGTTCAAACCTTTATATCTTAGATTGCTTATCACACATTGGTTGTGTATTAAAATTGCCTTATGTCACACACTCCATGCAATTTAGAGAAAGATTTTCATTGTGGAGCAAACTTGAAAACAAAACAAAACAAAATATTTCTACGAAAAGCAATTTGCTTTGCCAGGTTTTGCCTGTATTCCCAGTACAATTACTGTAGATTATGTGAGTTTGAAAATGAGCTTTCTTCCTTGCAACCCACTCTGTTTCATTCTCTCATGAAGTCATAATCCTCTGTTTGCGCAGTAAGCCTGTTGCCATGGAGATTAATGTGATGTTACAAATTTGCTATTATTTATGACTTCATTGTAGGATAGATCTGAATAAGAAATTAATCTCTTATTTCTTCACAAATATTTGGTGAGTCATATGAGAACAGGTGACAGCATTCAGCTTTCATTTCTTAATTGGGAGATGGAAGTGCTTTCCCTGGTGAAAAATACAAATATCTAAGAAATAATGATTGCAAAAAAATGTTCAAATAAATACCTCTGAAGAGAAGTTGAAACATGTGAAACACTAGGATAAAATTTATTTATTATTTACAAAATATCTACTGAGACCTACAGGGTAAACTCCTTGAGAAACATAGCTTGTCAGTGTCATTCTCTCAACAAGTTTCTCCTTGGTGCTGCCATGTTTACTTTCTCAGCACAGAAAGGCTAAACAGTGAGCACTCTGGTGCATAAGCCCCTCAACCATTGCAATATTGAATTCTGATCTTTAATAAACCAACATTGATTTACTTCACTGCTTCTGTTTGCTTAGTTAAGCTCCATTGGCATAGGAAAAGGCACACATAATTTAATCAAATTGCTTTTTTTTATTTGATTTTTTATTAGTGCGCAAAGCAGGCTCTAAGCATTCAGAATTTATTTTTACCACTAAGGTATCTTTTTTCTCTCTTGGAAGAAAAGTTTGAAATTATAGTTAATTTCATCCCTCACTTTCAATATGTACAAAACCAAAATAAAGACAAAATACAACCAATGATTTTATTTTTGGGTATTAAATTTAATGTCTTTCTTGATGTCAGTGTTTATTTGAAGAATCAGTTTAACATCTAATGAGTATTGAGCTTTGAGATTTTCAGATTTTAGATGCCAATAAACAAGTCAGTACCTTCAGCATTTTAAGTTAGTCAGTGTTTTTCTTCTGTTACAAATGAATTTTTCCTGATCATCTAGATTAGCCAATTAATAGATGAAATAAACAGACTTGGAAAGGTGACTGATTGGTCAAAGGTCAGGAAGCTGATTGACAGTTTGGGGATAAGCCCTAGGATGCTGAGATTTCAATTCTAGATTATCAATGCCACTAGAAAACTACTCCTATGTCTCCTCTTGATTATTGCCTATTAGAGTTAGAACTCCTTTTCAAAAATAGAAAAGTTAATCATATTTTTCATATCTAACTTGTTTTTTAGATGTTTGGGATATTTAGAGTTTCCAAAGGAAGGTCCTAGTTATTTCTGTGGGATGGAAGTCAATGAATTATTTTGGAGTATGAGTGGGATTCATGAAATAGCTTGTGATATTGCACTTGTAGAGGCCTAGGAGTGCACAGTGTTATTGGAGAATGACAAGGTTGAAAAGCTGTGAACTTTGTTTTCTGCACCATACACTTATTTCTTCTGACTCCCTAGTGCAAGGTTTAAAAATAGAGGAGTATTACTTTTTTTTTTTTTCATTTTATTTTATTTTATTTCTTTTCGGTGTTCCAGAATTCATTGTTTATGCATCATACCCAGTGCTCCACGCAATATTTGCCCTCCATAATATGCCATAATGTGGCACATATGTGCCAATATGTGCCCAACACCAGGCTCACCCAACTACCCCCTTCCCTTCAAAACCCTGTTTGTTTTTCAGAGTCCACAGTCTCTCATGATTTGTCTCCCCCTCCAATGAAATCAGTCTAAGTATTATTACAAATTTTATGTACATAATTTTTGTACTTTACTGAACTAGAAATACTTCTCTATTAATAGAAAGTATTATTTTCGTATCTCAAAGTTTAAAGAGTGGGGAAGAGTTTTTCTGTCTTCTGTTTCATGCACATAAAGAAGCATTCTTTTCTCTAGGCAGATGGTAGCCATCTCCTTACTATGAGGAAAACCAAGCTTGAGTGGAGGAAAGGAAGCCTATGTGGAAGAATGGAGAGACAGAATCTATCTGGGACCCTGATGAATGTTTTGAAGTGCTAAGTTAAATAGTCCTAGAACCTGACCTACTTTTAGAAACCTTTTATATAGGGTAGTAAAAGTTCTCAATACTGTACTGGGCCCATTTCTGTACCTCCCAGATCTATTCAGCCCTGTCAGCCTGTATCAACCATTGCCCTGATTCTTGGCCAGAGTAAGAGCCAAACTGTGGCAAAGATTCTGTTGTTTTCCATGTCTGGAACTCCAGTATGCAGGTTCAGCCCCACTGGACCTGCTAAACTGCTCTGACTTTCCTCCCCTGTAGCTGCCTAGAGGGGCTACTAACACAACCCACATATAGGAGGTGCTAGACAAAAGATGAAAAGGAGCTAAAGATCACTGTGGACTACATAGGGATGTAGTCCCCAATCTGAGGACTATTTGGAGATGTAGGGTTCCATGCAGCAAATATCCTGCGTGATTAAGCAAACTGGTTGTGTTTTTATAAGGCTGTGGTCTGCTGGGTAATGTACTACCTTGTAATGATTGTCCTGTGCTTCATTCCATTTTCCCCTCACTCTTACTTCCCTGGAATAATACTCCTAACCCCCACAAAAGTTAAAAAGGAAACTTGTCTTAGGTTCTATCTTCTAGGAAACCCAGGCTAAAGATTTCCTTAGAACCCTGATACCAAGAGAGGCCATAGAAAGCAGACCCTCAGGATGTTGGATTGCATGACTAACAGAGAGTAATAGAGACCTGCTAGTTACTGCTGATGTGAGCAGTGGCAATCATCTCTGGTATGCATGACCTCACTAAAGTTTTCATTGGTGATGAATTAAGATGAGGTACAGATAAAGGCAAGTCACTGGAAATGAAATGACTACTGTACTTGATTGGAATGACAGAAAAATAATATAAGAATTGTGGCATGAGGTGGATGATTTTAATGGCATTAGAGGGCTTCCAAAAAGAACATGATATATATAGATGAAATAATTATTTATACAAGGTATGCTGTGAATGCCAGAAGACTTCTATAGCAACCCTAAAGAAGACTAAAAAACAAAATAAAACAGAACAAAACAAAACAAAAATCAAGCTTAGGATCTGATTATAAAGATGACACACACCTGTAAAGGAGACAAAATAAACATCTGTCAGATCTTCCATCTTAAA
The DNA here is from genome assembly GCF_964662115.1 of Mustela nivalis. Taxonomy (NCBI): domain Eukaryota; kingdom Metazoa; phylum Chordata; class Mammalia; order Carnivora; family Mustelidae; genus Mustela; species Mustela nivalis. Next base: position 22,267,947 of record NC_139032.1, read on the forward strand.
ATCAGAGTCCTGAACAGGAAAGAGTAAGAAGTAAGACTAGAATTTAAGCGGTTAAGCTGAAGAAACTTGAACCCTTCCATTCCCTTGACTCTTGCTGGCCATCAGAAGCAGTCCCCTTTCTCTTTCTAGTGGAGAATGGCCCCACAGTGTCTGTAGACTGCAATGTTTTTATATAAAACGACTATCTAGCAAGATGATGTCTGTTCTCATTCTCCATCACTGCTGCTCCCATTTAAGTGATACACAAAGTCATTTCTTTAGCTAATATTTACAAGGAAGGAATGAGGGTAAGGGATGGGAAGTAGATCGCAGTGAGTTCTCTATACCCATTGAAACTCTGGCTTCCCATACCAATAGCTCTCAGAGGAGGAAATAACACAGTCTAGAAATGAGAGAGAGTTAATTCAACATGGACTAAACTTTAACCAGTGAGAGAGAGGAAATGGTAAACAAATTTCTGGCCCATTTTCCCCCAGGTGGATTTTTAAGATGCAGTGGTTTCATATAGCAAATATCCTGTGCAACTGAGCAAACCAGCTGTGTTTTCTTGAAAAGTTGTGGTCATCTGGGTGTTACACCTGCAGGGGTGGGGGAAAGAATATGAAGCTAGATAGGGAAAAGTCATTGTCATAAGATTCACCTTTGACTTGGAACTCAGTGCTCTCGGATACCTGGAGCTGGTTGAGGTAATTTGTTGGGATGTTTCTTTGAATCTTGTAAGTAAGATGGTTCCTGAATCTTATAATGGCTACATTAAACAGAGTTAACTTTCTGGAGCTTTCTTGGCATGATATGAAGAAAAGAATCAGAAAACTCAGAAAAATGAGAATATATTTCTGTATTATTTTATAGTATCTGATAGTCCATCACATGACTATGTACCTTGGAAATGGGGCAGAGGACATTACCTTCACTTAGGCAATAAAGAATGTACTAGGATGGAGGGTACCAGAATTTTGAGATGTCTAGTGATGGTGTCCTCTGCAGGGTAGGCATGTTAGTTAGAGAATACTGCCATGGCCCTGGGCTCCCTAATATCAATGGGAATTATAAGATTCTAAAACAAAATAGTCCAAGTGGCAATGTCACTTGCAGAGTATATATACTTACTGTATTTGTACTTACTGTAATGGACAGCAAAAGCAGAGTGACCGTCATGGTGCCTTCACCCACAAGAAATCTTTGGTAATGAGTAATTGACCATGGTGGTGTCCTTGACATATGGATAGTGACTAGAATACTACACAATTTTTATAATAATGGTAATGGTAATAATAATAATAATCCTGAAAATGTTGAGTACAAGGCTGACACCCACCACCACAATGGAAAACTGTGGCTCTTCATTCTATTTTCAGATCGATATTAATTTGCCGACTCATAGGTCATTGACTTAAGGGAAAAGTGGGCCTCTTTTAAAAGGACTCTACAATCGTGCCAAAAGTATATATGGAAAAACATTTCTTTGATTATTCCCCAAAAAGTACCTCTCCCTGGGGAAAGATGATACTAGACCTCTAATGGATTCTCAAGTGTGAAGTTTGTGGGGACACTGATACCAGGACACCGGAAATGTTATTACAGTCTGATTATAGTCAAGACTTATAGAAACCTCATGATAAATGGCATTATGTGGATCCAGTGGGTTTGAGCATCCATTCTATGATTATTTCCTCAGTCCAAGAGGGTATAATTATGTATACTATACATAGAAACTGGCAGAACATGAACATTGGTTTCCTGATCTGTAAAGTTTAAGACCCATTATGGTAGAAAGCATTGTAGAAGCCCCTTGTCCCAACAACTGGCACACAGCCACAGCAATAAATCAGAAATAATACTGCTTTTGGAAAGAATTGTGGAAATTAGTACCACTATCAAAGGTGTGAAGGATGTAGCAGTGGTGTTCCTTGTTTTGTTTCCTTCCTGAACTCTACAAAAAGCTCATGACAACAGATAAGGGACTACCTGTAAACTTAAGTTAAGTAAACTTAACCAGGTAGTGCCCTAATTGAAGCTTCCTTGCTAAATGTGGTCTCTTCTCTGAAACAGATCAACACTGCCTCTATTATATAGTATGTGGCTGTTGATTTGGTGACTACTTTGTTTTGAATTGCAGTCAGTACGAAGAATTACATAAGTTCATCTTTATATTATAAGGACAGTGACAAACTGGCACTGTTTGTCCTTAGGTCTCACTAACTCTCCTGCTGCCTGTTATAAGGGGCTTTGATCATTTATCAGTCACTGTCCCTTCATGAGACAGAAACCATAGCAATTACTTAAAGGCAGTTACTTAAAAGATATATTAATATAGAACATTGTTAACCTGGTATAAGAGAACTGAAAGGCAGAAAGGAACAAAAAGACAAAAAGGAAAGAAAGTAGTAACTACAGGAAGCATTTATTCCTCCTAGTGTTGGGTGTAAAAGGGAATATATTGGAATTACTAAAATCTAGAGACTTTTAAGGGCCCTGGTGAAGGTGGGACTCAGGGACTCAGCTCCTGTGGAGGGTCCTGCTTGGCTGGTATAAGTGCTGTATGAGCTCAGTGGATGGACCCCGTAGAGCTGGGATTTAGACCATGAGGAAGGCACCCCAGCTGAAGTGCTGTTAATTCTAAAAGAGCTAGCTGTACTTGTGTAGAAAAAGTGTAAAGTGGAACCAGTTCCACTTTACTGGAATCAACTAGGAAAGGATGAACCTGGGCGTGGGCGTAAAGCATGTGGCACCATAGAACCACTCCCAAAGAGGAGAGTCTCAACAGTGTTCTGAGAAAGTAAACCAGCATCTCTCTTTGGCACCCTCCAAGGAGGAAGGTTGCCAGAGGTTGCCAGAGGAGGAAGGTTACAGAGGAAACATTGTGTCAGAGATGGAGGTTATTATTCATGGATCCAGTATCTCAGGCTCTTTTCCACCTGAGATGCTCTAGTTGCTGCTACTGCTGATGGCCACACTGACAGTGAAAGAAAATGCTGCTCTGTGGGCAAAGTCCTTTTAAATACCTTGGTACAGAGTTATTTTCTATTAAGATACCCCTTATTTTGGGCTGGTCTTAGGCTTTGCCTTCTTTTCCCAGAGCTCTACTTAGTCATGCCATCTCCCCCCCCCCCCCCCACTCTTTCTAGCTCCCTCTTGCTTCCTTCCTTCTTTGCTTCCTTCCTTTCTTTCTGGTGTATCTTTCACTATATCTTTATTTTCACTGTATCTTTATTTTCCTATCCCTTTTATAAAACTCATAAATTTGGATGTTGGCAGTAGGTTTTATAGTCACTCTCTACACTGGTTGTGTAATTTATGTCTTCTGGTGCTGTTAATCGTTACAGTCTATCCACTTAGTGGAGAACTTTTCAATGTAACTCTCAAAATGTGTTAGGGACAATTAAAATGCAAAAATTATTAGTATTCATTGAGAAGGAGTTCCTAGAAAGTGAATATCAGCAAAGGATCCATGAGCCAGAGACAACAGTAAAGCACAATAAAGCAGTTGATTAGTTATAGTGATTTCCTTCTAGTTTGTGGTTCATAATTCATTTTCTTTATAATATTGCTGGATGAACAGCAGTTATTAATTTTAATATAGTTAATTTTATAAATTCCTTTCCTTTATGGTTTTTTCAGTCTGTGTTCTATTTAAGAAAATCATCACCCTGAGTTCCTAAAGTTACACTTCTTTATGGTTTTCTGAAAGGATTTATAGTTTTATCTTTTTTATTTAATTCACTTATAATTTATTTTAATTTTAATTTAAGCCAAAGATCTGATTTTCCCCCCATAGATTACCAATTGTTTTAGTGGCATTTATTGAATAGTTCCTCTTTCCTCCCAATTATTTATAATACCAGCTCCTTTCTGGAATATCTGGTCTTTCCCATTGGTCTGGTTGATTAATGCACTAATAAAAAATGTTTAATTTTTACTTTATTACAACTTATAATACATTTATTATAATTATTATAATTTATTATAATTCTAGATACCTGGGGAGTTCTAGTCCTTTCACCATGTTTTTCTTCTTCAGTAGTATTTCTAAAATTTCTGTCTTTCTTTAATAAATCACCTTAGTCATTTTATGAGATTACTTTCTTTTTTTTTTAATAAAGATTTTATTTATTAATTTGACAGAGGGAGAGAGAGAGATAGATTGCAAGTAGGCAGAGAGGCAGGCAGAGAGAGGTGGGGGTTGGGGAAGCAGGCTCCCTGCTGAGCAGAGAGCCTGATGTGCGGCTCCATCCCAGGACACCGAGATCATGACCTGAGCTGAAGGCAGAGGCTTAACCCACTGAGCCACCCAGGTGCCCCGAGATTGCTTTCTTATATGTCATTCTTCTCTCTTATTTCTTTAAATGTATTGAACATATTGGTTTTATAGTATGATGAGCCTGATATTTTCCAAGTTTTGTTCTTTCTGCTGGCTTTCCTTTTTGTGCCTTCCTTCCTTGTATCTGTTGAGATATTTTTGCCTCTGAGCTCCTGTTCAGTGGAACTCCATTTACATCAATTCTAAGAGGTGTTTTGGAAGGTATGTTAAATCCAGAGGATTTCTTCTGCCAGATGCCCAGGTAGACCAGTAATTCAGGACAAAATTATTATAAATCTTGGCCTAAGGTCTTTGGGATTGTCCTGAAATATGGCTGATTCATGATTATGAATTCTCAAAGGAGATATTTACTCCATCCAGTGCCAAGGTTGAGACTGGAAATTTTTCTTGGCTTTTTTTTTTTTAAAGATTTTATTTATTTGAGAGAGAGAGAGAGAGAGATCTCACAAGTAGGCAGAGAGGCAGGCAGAGGAGAGGGGGAAGCAGGCTCCCTGCTGAGCAGAGAGCCCAATGCAGGACTCAATCCCAGGACCCTGAGATCATGACCTGAGCCTAATGCAGAGGCTTAACCCACTAAGTCACCCATGCATGCCCTTGACATTTTTTTTTTTAGATTTTTATTTATTTATTTCACAGAGGGACAGTGAGAGAGGGAATATAAGCAGGGGGAGTGGGATAGGGAGAAACAGGCTTCCCAACCAGCAGGGAGCCCAGTGTGGGCTGGATCCCAGGACCAGGGATGATGGGATCATTGGCTCATGACCTGAGCTGAAGGCAGACGCCCAATGACTGAGCCACCCAGTGCTCCTTTCTTGACTTTTTCTAAGGGACTTATTTATTTCTGACCCACTCCTATACCATGAGTCTAATAGCCCTTTGAGAGAATTACTTTATGTAGATATGTCTTAGTAGAACTCCCATTTTGAATTGGTCTTGCCATTTGTCTCCCGTTCCTAGCACTCTACTTAATTATCAGAACAGAAGCTCAGTGTGCCTGGGGTTGGGTACATGTCCTCAGGATGAAAATTGCTTTGATTTTTTTTTTTTTTGTCTTTCCAGATACACATTTTACTTTATTATTGATCTTTGAAGTTTCCCTAACTTCCTTGCCAACTGTCTTTTATGTTTGCCTTCTGCATTTTTTCCAGTATTTTGTTATTTTCATATCAGAGGGTCTAGTCTACCATGTTTAAAAATCAAAATCTTTACAAGACCAATTTTTAAGAGATGTAAAAGGATAGTTCAAGGTTGTAGACATACACATCATCAGCTCTGCCATTTACTATCCCATTGGCTTGACCATTTGATCCAATCTTAGGCCAGTTCCATGTCTGTTTCTATAACATATACTTCCCTGTCAGGGTTGTTGTGAGACTTAAATGAGATTATGGAGGTTGAAGCACTAAGTATTGGCCTGCCTGAAAAATATTGGGTTTTCATAAATTATGGTTAATTCTATATATTCCCAAATCAGTGTTTTGAATAATTCTTCTATGAATCACACAGATATAAAGAGATAATCGGGTAAAATATGTTATGCTTGTAAAATAACAATGCTTGTAAAATAACAATATAACGATGTTGAAAATAATGGTTTCTCTTAAAAATTGTTGATTGTTAAAATGGATCAATGGAAATAAACATAAATCTTCACAGTAAACAAGCATTTAAGACAAGCTGTGTAATTGAAGATAGATCCTCTTGCTAAGAAAACTCTGGAAATAGAGGATAACTTGCCTTATGTTTAAGAATATACAAATTTTCTAAATCTTACCCAATAGCTCTGTAATGAGATGTTAGAAACTAACAGCATCGGCTATAGATTTCCCATCCAAAAACTTGGTTACTTTTATAAATTCTCACTAGTGTGCCATCTGTGTAGAAGACTGAGCATAAGTTTAGCCTCCAGATTGTTTTTAAAAATATTTATTTGCTTACTAGTTTACTGAATTCTCCATTTTTTCCTCTTTTTTGGGAATTAAGAATATTTTAATGATATCTGAGTAACTTTAGAGCAGATACTATGTTGGGAATTGCAAAATGTACATTTCAAAAAAACTCATTTTGATTTCCTTGTTGTGGTGGAAAGTTCAATAGTATCTTGACACAAAATAATTACACATGCACACAGAATACAAATTAAAACATATGCAATTATCTAGAAAAAAATTAGGTGGGTCATTGTGGGTTCCTTTAGATTCGTATTATTCCTAGCCCAAGAGAAAGTTAGAATTTGACTCATAATAATCAGAATGAGCATTCTACCTGTCTGTCCTTTTTTTAAATATAATTTTATTATATTTTTTAAAAGATTTTATTTTTAAGTAATCTGTACAGCTAACATGGGGCTCAAACTTACAACCCTTGCATGCTCTGCGGCTAAACCAGCCAGGTGCCCCTGCATGTCTGTCTTCCTAACGATATTCAGAATAAACCTTAGTTTAAAAAGATGTTCCTACCTAACTTTGTTAGTTCCAATATTCACAATGTATTGGAATTGCTTTTAACAGTTTGATTTCCTACTCAGAAAGTGATATTGTGCATTCAGAGTACTCTTATGAATAATGCTTTTGCATTTCAAGAAATACACTTATTTTTCAGAATACCATTATCTTCTATTGTATAGTGGTTCCCAAATGCACAAAACCATATTATGTTTGGCAATGCCAATAAATGCCAAGAAAATCTCATACATGATTAGTTTTTCTTTTTTCTACTGAGTAAAATCTCAAGTTAAAGAGCAAGTAAGTGTTTACTGAGGCATGGTGCTACATAGAAATAATAACCATAAATATCAATGTTAGAACTTGACAAAATAACCTCTATTTTATTTTAGTTAAAACAACTGCCATATCACAGATGATAAAACTAAAGCACACTGAAGTTATGTAATATATTTAAGATCATATGACTTATAAGTGGCAGAGCCAAAATGCACCTTCAGTCCCCTCCTTAACACCAACCTCCTAACTTCTCCAGTCTATGTTCTTCCATATATACTATTTTTATGAAGGATTCTTATTTCTGATTTATACAGAAGAAGCTAACCTGGGAGAAGTGAATGAAGTGACTTATCTAAGGCTGTTTAGCATGCGGCAGAGCAGAGCCCTTGCTTGAACTGCAGGCTCCTTCCTTCCATAGTGTCAGGGCCTCCATCAAATGTGAAAGAAAAAAAAAAAAAAAAGAACTTACTATTCAAGTCTCAGTTTATAATATGTTAGTTTGGTCTTAAAAATATTCTTTAGTGTGTTATTAAAAAACTAGATGCCATTTCCCTGGCATTTTAAGTGAGATTTGTGCGTGTATGAGGTTTTAACCGTCATGTTCATGGTTTTCTCCTGGATGGTACTATGCCTCTTCTCCAAGTGTGGAAGTTATCAGCTGCTAGCCCTTCAGATGTAAATTTTATGTGTAAACACTGCTCAGCTTTCCATTTTGGGTTGATTAAAATTAGTTGCATCAGACTGTGTGATAGCTCTGAAGCTTCAAATATTAGTCTAATCATAAATGTAACAAAAGAGACCATTGTGAAGGTTCAAGCATGAGTGTTTGTTTGGCATTGTCCAAGGAAGAGCTCCGAAGTGATTACTCCTCCTGAGAGTTCCAGAGTGACTGATTACTTCTAATATTCTTTTATAACTTGATTTCATTTCTCTAAAATAGGTCACAAAAGAGAAATGTAAAGGCATTGCCTAATCTCTGAAAAACTTCTCCTGTCTTTACTAAGATTTATTTGGCAAAATGCTAACATTCTAGGGTCATTTGTGGAAGTTGTGCATAAAACCTGATGTTTAAGAATGGGAGGCAAGGAATTACTGGTTACCACTTTGATGATTCTGGACAGGTCATTATGATCTTTCAACGTCTTAGTTTCCTTCTCTATTGTCTATAATACCTGTTGTTCCTATACACGAATGCTCTTGAAGGTGTTGCATGGTGAGTTAATATATACGGAAGCATTTCATAAATCATTAACTGCTACATAAATAACAAAAGAAAGTATACTAACACGGGGCACCTGGGTGGCTCAGTGGGTTAAAGCCTCTGCCTTCGGCTCAGGTCATGATCTCAGGGTCTTGGGATGGAGCTCCGCATCGGGCTCTCTGCTCAGTGGGGAGACTGCTTTCTCCTCTCTCTCTCTCTGCCTGCCTCTCTGCCTACTTGTGATCTTTCTCTCTGTCAAATAAATGAATAAAGTCTTAAAAAGAAAAAAAGTATACCAACAACTGTAATACCAGTTTGGTACTATGAATTTTGGAGTGGTTTATTTATTTATTTATTTATTTATTTATTTGGTTTTTTTTTTGTTTGTTTGTTTATTTATTTTAATCCTTAAATAGGTATTTCTATATCATTCTTTAAGCTGAAGAGAGGTAAAGAAAAGACACTAGAAAAGGAGACTCCCATAGAATGAGAAATTCATTGTATTTCAAGTAAAAGTCTGCCATATTCAAGTTAATCATGGGTCTCTTATTCAATTATTGATTTTAGGAAGAATGAGGAAGGAAGAAAAGCATAGAAAAACAATCTGATGTTTCCCTCATTGAAAGACATTTTGGTGCCTCTTATATTTAGTTTATTTAATTGTAATTTATATAAACAAGAAAGTGCTCTTTCAAAAGATAACTGTGCAATCTTCAGCTGAACTTGGCCTAATGTGTCTTCTTGATTTGGCTAGAAGGTAACTGTAATCTTTATTTTTAATAATGAATTATAAACACTATACTTCTCCTGTAAGTGTAAAAGTTTTGGTGTTTTCTTGGATGCCCTATTTTTTCCATAAACATCTGATCTACAGATAAAAGTTAAAAAAAAGAATTCAAGAAACTAAAATGTTTGATTCCCCTACAAACTACCTGATGCAAGGGCCTTGCTGTAAATCATAGCCTTGCTATTGAATCTGCTGTCTTCATCACAGAAGTGCACTGATGGGAAATTCAGATAAAATTAAAACTCTGTTTCTCAAAGGACAAGGTGCTAGAAATGCCATGGGAATAATTTAATTAGAATTAATAGACACAGATATTGCCATCACATTGGAATGAGCACAAATCTGGAGGAATTTTCTCTCTTCAAGTCCAAGACTCTCTCTGGGCATTGTAAGGGGCTTTGACATAATTCTTTAGTCAAAATTCATTCTAACAAATGAATAAACAAAACAAAACAGCAAGAGGCTCATAAATACAGAGAAAAATCAGATGGGGGTTGGAAGAATGGACAAAATAGGGGAAGGGGATTAAAAGGTACAAAGTTTCAGTTAAACATAAATAAATCAAAGGGATATAATGTACAGCATAGAGAACATCGTTAGTAATATTGTAACAATTTTGTATGGTGACAGATGGTAGCTAGATTATCATGGTAATCACTTCATAATGTATGTAAATGTTGAAGTACTATGTTGTATACCAGAAACTGATATAATATTGTATATGAATTATACTTCTAAAAAGATTTACTCTTAGTCATTCTCATGAAAAATGCATAGCTTTTGGACATGCATAGCTAGTTTGGACAAAGCAAAGATATTACCAAAACACGCAATAATAGGATGGCTGGTGTTTAATACAAATGACTCATGAGAAAAGATCATTGGCCTAATGGAGAATAAGGCTAGTTCTGACTTTAGTTAGCTTGCCATGTGTCTTGAAGTAGCAACTTAACCTCTCTATGCTTTGGCTTTTATTCTCAAAAATGGGGAATTGAATTTTTTTATTGTTTTTCTTTCTTCACTGATGATGCCCTTCTTGTTTCTAACAGTCTTCATTCAGTATTATCTCTTATTCCATATAGTGATTCTTAATCATTACCATGATTAACTTGAATATGGCAGTCTTTTACTTGAAATACAATGAATTTCTCATGTTTCCATTCCTCAACTATGTTCTCTTCTTAATGGAAGTGCTCCCTATCCCTGCCAGGTTGAGAATCACTAGATTATCTCTAAAGTCACTCAGACCTCAAATTCTGTGTGCCCCAACTTCAGGAGTTCAATGGAATCTTTTTAGGTAAGCACTTATATTTCCTATTACTTTCATCTAAGAATGATCAGTGCTCTTGTCAGGCAGATGTTTCTGTTGTTAAGCCACATTGTTTTTGTATTACAAATAACTGATTTTTCTCTTTAGTGTGTCAGATACAGACATCGGAAGTCAGCCTTAAGGATGCCTCTCTATAGAGCAGTTTGGGATCTATATAGCTAAATTCTCAGCCTGAATCAGCTACAAGAAATAGCTTTTTCACTGCCTGAATTAGCGTTGAAAAACTTTTCCATTTATATGCATTTATAGGAAAGGTGTAAGAAGATATTATAACCTTTCATTAAAGGTTTATTTTAGCCAATATTATAAGTTGCATTTTTAAAAAGGATTGTTTTTTTTTTTTTTTGTGGAATTGGTAGTGAAGTACTATTGTTATGAGAAGAGATTTCATTGGTAAGTCCCTCTAATCATAATTGTAAGCTACTGGTTGAATGTCCAGAAATGAATTCTAATGAGAGCTATGAAAGAAAAAGGGGAGACAGAGCAATGTTGTTATTTACTAGGTATCTTTATATGAAAGGGTGTTTGAGAAGAGAGCCAGCAGTGCTCCACTACCATTAAAAGAAAGTGGTCAATTTGTCTTTGGCATTTAGAAAGAAGAAATTCTTGGCCCTTAAGATTTGTCTTGGCTGTAGATTGAGGTGCACTTGTCTCTTCTCTACTCTTCTCCTACACCCTTTAACATTTCCAATGAAGTTTGAAATTTTCACTGTCCCGAAGTGATGAGAATGGAAGGCAGTTTTCTGGCCTCTGTTCCTACACACCCTGTGTATTTCTTTTGGGAGGAGCAGTTTCCCTGATGGGTGATAATATGGAGACACATTTTGTTTCTCTGGTTTAGAGCTGCTTGGTTCTGGGAGCTCGGACTCTATTCGTGCTCCTGCCTCCATGTCTAGGGTCTCATTGTGTGAATCAGAGCCCACACCTATCTCTGTCTCTCCTCTCGTGGTTCCAGGATGTGGGACTACAATTCTGATTAAGTAGGTTTACCCTAATAGACCTATGTTATTCTTTAAATGGATCTCTGAAGGTCCAGACTTCAGGATAGGGATGAGAATGAGGGAAGAAAATTAGGAGGCCAGAGTTTGGTCCCATGTCTAAGTAATAAAGATCAAGTCTTTCTTTCCACCAGTCTGACTTTTTATTTCTCAGTTTCTCAATTGGTTTAAAATTTAGATGGGATCGAAGAGTGTGAACAATATCATCTTTAAAACCCCAGAAGCCTCTTTTATTGTTGTGAACAGGAGATATATGATTATTACTATAGATGTCTTCTTTCTTTGAACATGTGCTTTAAGCAATTTTAACTTTCTCTTACTTAAAATTTTATTTTTTGGAGCAGTTTTAGATTTATAACAAAATTGAAAGGAAGATATAGAGATTTCTTATACACCTCTTGACCCTATACATGCATTACTTCCCACATTATCAACATCAATCACCAGATTGGTACCCTTTTTTTTTTTAATCAAGAAAGAACCTACATTTAATTGATCTCAAAATCACCCACACTCCAAAGTTTACCTTAGGGTTCGCTCTTATTCACTATTGTGAAATTTGTAGGTTTAGAAAAAAGTATGATGATATATATCTGTTATTATAATATCATACAGAATATTTTCACTGCCTTAATTATCCTCTGTGTACTGGATATTCTTCTCTTCCCCCTTCTCTCTGCCCTTAGTAATATTTTTATTGTGTCCATAGTTTTGTTTCTTCCAAAATATCATTTAGTTGGAATCATACAGTTTGTTGCCTTTTCAGATTGGCTTCTTTCACTTAGAAATATGCAGTTAAGTTTCCTGCATTCCTTTTCATAACTTCTATTTCTTTTCAACATTGATTAATATTCCATTGTCTTGCTGCACCACAGTGTATTTCTCCATTCACATACTGAAAGACTTCTTGGTTGCTTCCAAGTGTTGAAGAAAGTTGTTATAAACATCTAAACATCTATATGTAAGTTTTTGTATACATGTAAGTTTTTAACTCCTTTGGGTATATATCAAGGAGCAAAATTGCTGATTATATGGTAACAATATGTTTTGTTTTATAAGAAACTGCCAAACTGTCTTCCATTGTAGTTGTACCATTTTGTATTTCCACCAGCAATGAAGAATTACTTTTGCTCCACATCTCACCAGCATTTGGTATTGCTTGTGTTCTGGATTTTGGATATTCTAATGGACGTGTAGTGGTATGACATTGTGTTAATATGCATTTTTCTGATGACATAAGATGTGGAGCATCTTTTCATATGCTTATTTGCCATATGTTATGTTCTTTGGTAAGGTGTCTGTTAAGGTCTTTGGCCCATTCTTAAAAATCAGGGTGTTTTCTTACTGTAGAGCTTTAAGACTTCTTTGTATATTTTGGATAACAGTTCTGTATCAGGTTTGTCTTTTGCAAATATTCTCTCCTACTCTAAGGCTTGTCTTCTAATTCTCTTGACATTGTCTTTCACAGAGCAGGAATTTTTAATTTTAGTGAATTCCAGCTTATCAATTATTTCTTTTATGGATCGTATTTATCTTAAAGGGCATCACCATATCCAAGGTCATCTGGGTTTTCTCCTGTTATCTTCTAGGAGGTTTATAGCTTTGCATTTCACCTTTAGGTCTGTTATTCATTTTCAGTTAATTTTTGTGAGGGTGTATAGTCTGTGTGTAAATTTATTTATTATTTACTTTTGTATATGGGTATCTACTTGTTCCAGCACCATTTGTTGAAGAGACTATCTTTGCTCCATTTAATTGCCTTTGTTCCTTTGTCAAAAGTAAGTAGACTATATTTATAGGAGTGTATTTCTGGGCTCTGTATTGTGTTCTACAAGGTCTACTTGTCTGTTCTTTCTCAGCATGTTCTGCTACACTGTTTTGATTACTTGAATACTACTATTGTAGCATTGTAGTAGATCCTAAAGTTGGGTAGTGTCAGCCCTCCAATATTTTTTCAATATTGTGTTGACTTTTCTGGGTCTTTTTCTCTCCATAGAAACTTCAGTATCAGTTTGTCAACATCCATAAAATAACATGCTGGAGTTTTCTTTTGGGATTGCATTGAATCTATAGATTAATTTAGGAAGATCCAACATCTTGACAATGTTAAGTCCTTTTATCTATGACCATGGAATATCTATGACCATGGAATATCTATAACCAGAGTTTTGTGGTTTTCCTCAGAAAGATCTTATACATATTTTGATATATTTATACCTAAATATTGTGTTTTGGGGGTGCTATTATAAATGGTATTGTGTTTTAATTTCGAATTCCACTTGTTCATTGTTCATCTATAGGAAGACCATTGACTTTTGTATATTAATTTTATATCCTGCAACCTTGCTATAATTGCTTACAGTTCCAGGAGTATTTTTGTCATTTTTATTTTCTGGACAACCTATCATGTCATCTGCTAAAGTCAGTTTTGTGTTCTTCCCAATCAGAATACATTTTTATTCTTTTACTTGCCTGATTTCATTAACAAGGATTTCATACATGGTGTTGAAAAAGAGTGGTGAGATGGACATCTCCGCCTTTTACCTGATCTTAGTGGAAAAGGTTAGAGTTTCTCATGAATAAGTATGATGTTAGCTGTAGGTTTTTTGTAGATAGTCTTTATCTATGAGGATGTTCCCCTATATTCCTAGTTTACTAAGTTTTTATTGTGAATAAGTGTTGGGTTATGTCAAATGCTTTTTCAGCTTTTTCAAATGATATGATCATGTGATTTTTATTTTTTGGTCTGATGATGTAATAGATTACATTACTTGATTTTCAAATGTTGAACCAACCTTGTATATAAGGGATAACCTCTCCTTGGTCATGATATATAATTCTTTTTATTCTTTTTGGGAGTTCAGTTTGTTAATATATTTTTGAGAATTTTTGCATCCATGTTCTTAAGATATTGGTCTATAATTTTCTTTTCTTTTTGTGTGTTTTTTTTTAACCTGGTTTTAGTGTTGGGATAATGACAACTTCATTGAATGAGTTAGGAAGTATTCCCTCTGCTCTATCTTCTGAAACAGTTTATAGAGAACTGGTATAATTCTTTCCATAAATAGTTGAGAGAATTCACTGTGAACCTAGCCTATCTGCTTTGTTCTTTCTGTTTTGTAAGATTATCAATTATTGATTCAATTTCTTTAATACATATAGGCCTATTTATTTATTTATTTATTTATTTTAAAGATTTTATTATTTATTTATTTGTCAGAGAGAGAGCAAGAGCGAGCACAGGCAGAGTGGCAGGGAGAGTCAGAGGGAGAAGCAGTGGGACTCGATTCCAGGACGCTGGGATCATGACCTGAGCCGAAGGCAGCTGCTTAACCAACTGAGCCACCCAGGCATCCCCATATAGGCCTATTTATATCATCTGTTTATTTTTGCTTGAATTTTGGCAGATTGCGTCTTTTTAGGAATTGGTTCATTTCATCTAGGTTATCAAAATTGTGGGCATGGACTTACTCATAGTATTTTATTATTATTATTTTTTAAATTTCAATGGAATCTATAGTGATTTCTCTCTTTCATTTTTGATATTGGTAGCATGTCCTCTCTTTTATTTTCTTAGTTTGCCTGGCTAGAGGCTTACCAATTTTTTTGATCTCAAAGAACCAGCTTTTGGTCTGCTTGCTTTTCTCTGTTGATTTCCTATTCTCAATTGCATTGATTTCTGCTCTAATTCTTAGTAGTTTCTTCTTTTTTGTTTGGATTTAATTTGCTCTTCTTTGTCTGGTTTCCAAAGGTAGAAACTTAAATTGCTTATTATAGATATTTCTTCTTTTCTAATATATGCAATCACTGTTATAAATTTCCCTCTCTGTACTGCTTTTGCTGTATCCCACAAATTTTTGATGAGTTGTATTTTTAATTTTCATTTAGTTCAAACTATTTTATTTTTTTAAGATTTATTTATTCATTTTAGAGAGAGAAAGAGTGGGAGGAGGAGCATAGGGAGAGAATCCTCAAGCAGACTCCCTGCTGAGTGTGGAGCCCAATTCAGGGCTCAATCCCATGACCCAAGTTGAAAGGGATAGTCACCCAGGCACCCCATAGTTCAAAATATTGAAAACTTCCTCTGGAGATTTTTTATTTGGCCCTTGTGTTATTTGTTAGTGTGTTGTCTAATCTCTGTGCAGTTTGGGATTTTTAGCTATATTTCTGTCACTGATTTCTAGTTTAATTCCACTGTGGTCTATGGGCAGACATTGTATGATATTTTTAAAAAATTTGTTAAGGGGTATTTTATGGCACAGAATGTGGTCTATCTTAGCAAATGTACCATGGAAACTTGAGAAAAATGTGAATTCTGATTTTTTTGGATGAAATAGTCTACAGATTCCCATTGTATCCAATTGATTGATGGCATTAGGTTCTTACTGATTTTTTGTCTGCTTGATCTGAGAGAGATGATGTCTCCATTTATGATAGTGGATTCATCTATTTTTCCTTGCATTTCTATCAGTTTATGCCTTACGTAGTTTGCCTCTGTGTAAGGGGCATACATGTTAAGCATTATTACATCTTTTTGGAGAAGTGACTACTTCATCCTTACGTAATGCCTTCCTTTTCATGGATAACTTTATTTGAAGTTTTCTTTCTCTGAAATTAATACAGCTATTCCTGCTTTCTTTTGGTTCATATTACTATGGTATATTTTCTCTATCCATTTACTTTTAATTTATATTTGTGTTAATGTTTAAAGTGGTTTCTTGGGGCGCCTGGGTGGCTCAGTGGGTTAAACCCTCTGCCTTCGGCTCAGGTCATGATCTCAGTCAGGGTCCTGGGATCGAGCCCCACATCGGGCTCTCTGCTTAACAAGGAGCCTGCCTCCCCCCCGCCTGCCTACTTGTGATCTCTGTCAAATAAATAAATAAAATCTTAAAAAAAAATAAAGTGGTTTCTTATAGACAAAGTATAGTTGGGTTGTGGTTTTTGGTCTGCTCTGACAATTTCTGTTTTTCAATTGGTGTGTTTAGACCACTGATAATACATTTTAACTTTATTCATGAAAAGAGTTTGACTGTGAAACAATAAAGTTGTTCCTACATTCTAGGACTGAAGTCTATCATGTATTTTTAAATTTTGATATAAATATCCTGCAATTACTCCATATAAAGTAGAATTTAGCATAAAGTTAGTCCGCCTTAAAGCTCCAAATGAAAGGATTTATATGCTGTGCATTTTAATAATTCAACAAATATCTATTGAGTTCTGAATAACCTTTAGTTGCCATTATTGTGTGCTGAGGATACAGTTGAAAACAACATAAACAAACTCCTTTCTTTTATACAATTCATGAATGAGGTGATTTCAAAAAATCGTAGAGTACTATAATGAAAATTAAATCTGAAGATGTGCTAAAGGGTGACGGGGGGATGAGGAAACTACTTTATATAATGTGGTCAAACAATACCAGTCAAGATTCTCTAGAGCAGATAGTCAGGTGGCAGGAAAGCTGTGCTCTGATCATCAAGGTCTAGAGCAACACAGGATGTCAGAGGCTCCATTTATATATATGTGTATATGTACATATACACATATGTGTATATATGTGTATGTATATATACATCTATCTATCTATCTATCTATCTTCATGATCATCATAGCAGGGTAGAGGAGATGTGGTGAATCAAACACTGGCTCTTAAAAGCTTCTGTCTGGAATTGACCTGTGTCACTTCTGTGTAAACATTCTACATGCAACTTCTGCTTAAATTTCATTGGCACAGCAAGTCATGTTGCCATGCCTAACTTCAAAGGAGGTAAGAAAATCCAATTATACCAAGTGCCCAGAAGGATCACTGGAATATTTATGAACATTCCTAATGATTATCAGAAAAAGCTTTTCTGAGGAGGTGACAGTACAGTTCAGCTTGACCAGCAAGAATGAACCAAACATAGTTGTAAATAGTGATTCTTAACCCTTGCTGTCCATTAAAATCACCATAGACAGACAGTGTACTGTATGCTCTCAGGCATTAACTTTATTATCTCACAGCAGTGATAAGATTTAAACTTCATCTTTATTTTATAGAAAAAGAAACTGAGGTGGAGGGAGGTTATGTTATGTTTACAAGGTTCACAAAAATATTAAGTAAAAAAATCAGGATTTGCACTCAGTTTAATTTCAGTATCTACAATCTTAAATATTTCAGTATAGTATCTGCTTAGGTTATATAAATTATGGTCTTATGTATAACTAAATTTAAATAAAAAATGCTGCTCCTTAGGATTTGCTACTTCTACCCTTGCCTCAGATGTGTATGCATGTGTGTGTGTGCATACAAACATAGGTTTTGTATGCGTACACTCCAACCCTAAGTAAACTGGACTGCCTTATGTCATGGCTACACTTGTTTGCTCCACTCCAAACATACTAGTCTCCTCCCTATCCTTTGGAATTTTAAAGCACCATTCAACCTCAAAAATTTTTTTTACTGCTTCTTCCCTCTACGTGGAAACCAGTTCCCCCAGATATCTAAATGATTCACTTCCTCACCCTCTTTAACTCTTTGCTCCACCATCCCCATTTCATCCAGGCCTACCATACCATTTAAAATTGTTAGCATACATCAGCATGCCACACCTTCCTTCCTTGCTTTATTTTTCTCTGTATCACTTATCCATCTAAAGAAGTATATTTTTCTTTATTTAGTGTGTTTTCTTTTCTTTCTTTCTCTACTAGACTTTAGGGTATTTCAGACTACATGAGGAAAAGGATTTTTCATATTTTAATCCCTGATGTATCTTCAGGGCTTAGAAGAGGGCTTAGAAGAGACCACATAGAAGGAGCTCAGTAAACACTTGGTTACCTGAATGCTTCATGAGAACTCAGGCCAGAGAGTTGGCCATAGAGGGTAAATGAGATTGGAGGCCATGGTCTTGCCATAGTATGAGAAGGCTGAGTGCAATGCCTATCAGGGAGTGTGGTATGATGGAGAGTTCACTCCTCAGCAGCCTTCTGTGGTTGTCCTTATCCCAAAGAGTCCATAAACTAACCCAAACAACAGTCACTGCAGCCAAGGAGAGGAATACAATCTTACATAGCCAAGAAGGAAACATTTATTACTCCTCTTTCTCTCACCCTTGCCCGCCTTCTAAGAGATCAGCACAAGGAAGGGGAAGAGTTCATGAGGGTGGGTGAATGAGTAGATGTGCACATGAAAAGCTCCACTCAACTCTAGACTGCTTGAGTCATAGTCTGTCCTACCCTGGCGGCAGAGAGAACTTTGAATCAGAACAGTATTTTCCAGTACTGAAATAAGATTGTTCTAATAATCAAAATTCACTGAAAATTCATGAAATCTGCCACAGTTTTATGAAGGAAGTCATTACACAGAAGGAAGGGTTAGTTCTATATAGCTGACTTGCTATGGAGGAATGTATTGAAAAAAACACAAAATTGTTTATTGTTAATACCTCAGAAAATTAATACTACTCAATAAACCAGTTTATTTTTATTTTTTTAAACCAGTTCATTTTTTTAAAAAAAGATTTTATTTATTTATTAGAGAGAGAGAGAGAGAGAGCTTTAGTGGGGTGAAGGGCAGAGGGAGAAGCAGATTCCCTGCTGAGCAGGGAGCCTAATGCAGGACTTGATCCTGGGACTCTGGAATCATGACCTGAGCCAAAGGCAGACACTTAATTGACTGAGCCACCCAGGCATTCTAAACCAGTTTACTTTTCTTTTTTTTTTTTTTTTTTTAAGATTTTATGTATTTATTTGACAGAGAGAAATCACAAGTAGATGGAGAGGCAGGCAGAGAGAGAGAGGGAAGCAGGCTCCCTGCAGAGCAGAGAGCCCGATGCGGGACTCGATCCCAGGACCCTGAGATCATGACCTGAGCCGAAGGCAGCGGCTTAACCCACTGAGCCACCCAGGCGCCCCATAAACCAGTTTACTTTTAAACAAGATATTATTCCATTTTAGAGAAGGTTGAAGTTAAGGCTTAAAACGTTAAACAATAAATTTAAGGTCACACCATAGAAAGTATTAGCCAGAATTAAATATCGTTCTGGCTAGGTTCAATGTTTATACTTTATTGTTGGGATTTTTTTCTGACCTGCAGTGAAATAGAAGGACAAACCAAAGGAAACACACACACACACACACACACACACACACACACACACACACAGACTTCCTTCTGCTCAACCCATTTTAATTTATTCTGATAAAGTGCTGAATCTAGGTTTTCTCTTCATGGGCATCTGCTTAAATAGTTTGATATCCCTAAATATATGCAGCTGGAATATTATCCAAAAACATCAAGAAAATACAAAATACTAGATGGAAACTGGTTGTACTCATTCCTTCATATAGTTTTCCTCTGTTTTTTTTTTTTCAGTAACATTCAATTAATAACTAACATTCACTTAAAAGCTTAGAATTACTTCATTAGCTTAGCCAAATTATCTTTTTATGCTGGTGATAAATAAGCAGTTATTAGCAATGGTTCACATTAGTTCCATGGTTTAAAACAGCTAATTTCTTCTTGGATGCTTCACAGCACTCACACTGATACTTTTGCTCAGTGTATTCATATTAGTGTACTTGTGCTAACAAGGTCACTCTCCTCTCTTGAATAAGACCGTAAATTTTTCTTCTCTATAGGATAAGGCTTGGTAGATCCTACTTTATTAGAAGTAGGTATTTTTGTTTAGATCTCTGGATTGGTTCAAAGGCCTAGGGTGAAATATGGAAGACAGACTAGCTCTTTCTTTCTTTCTCAAATTAACATATAATGTATTATTTGCCCCAGGAGTATAGGTCTGTGAATCATCAGGCTTACACACTTCACAGCACTCACCATAGCACATACCCTCCCCAATGTCGGTAACCCAGCCACCCACCCTATCCCACCCACCAGCAACCCGCAGTTTGTTTCATGAGATTAAGAGTCTTTTATGGTTTCAGACTAGCTCTTTCCAATGTTGGATACATTTTCAAGGCACAAATAGTGCATGCAGGGCAAGTCAGTTCTATTGTGGGGTAGGGGCTAAAGGTCCCACAATTCTTGTTTTCTCTCTGTCATCATTTCTCTTGTCCTTTACCTTATCCTTCCACTTGGTTTTAGCAAGAATTCAAATAGACTCAAAACGGATAGTTCTTTCTAAAGTTCAATGTGTCTTCTATAGAATGTAATCATCTTGCCTTCAGTGCTTAATCAGTAGAATGACTGGTCTGAGAGTTTTGCCTTACTGTCAGAACTTACGTTGATGTTTGGTGAGTTATCACACTCAACATACACGTGTTTATCTACAGAATGGTTTTGAAAACAGTCTTCACACAGTATCCAAGTATTCCATAAGCGTATTAGGAGGAAATCAGCAAATAAAAGTAAATTGAAGGTACCAATTCTTCTGTGTTGATTGGTGGCTTTGTTCTCATTAGATCAAATTTCAGAGGTTAAATTCTTATGTGTGGCTGTCATATTTGCTGTTACTTTATAAATTTATATTTATGATATTCTTCCTTGGGATATTTTGGCAACAGTTGGACAATTGTCTCGTGATCTAACAAACTAGGATTCTTAGAAGTTTCTCAACAAACATAAGGTATATTTTATTTTGTTTTTTAAAGATTTATTTATTTATCTATCTTATATATAGAGAGATAGCATTTCTAGGGATTGTAGGGAGGGGCAGAGCAAGAGGGAGAAGCCCAAGCAGACTCCCCACTAACCTCAGAGCTCTTGATCAAAATCAAGAGTGAGATGCTTAACCAACTGAGCCACCAGACACACCTAAAAATAAAGCACATTTTAAATTTAATCTTGCTTAAAAAAAAATTTAATTATCTATTCAAGAGAGAGATACAGCAACAGAGATAGCAAGAGAGAGCATGAGCAGGGAGAGGGAGAAGCAGGTTCCCACATCAGAGGGAGCCTGATGTGGGGCTTGATCCCAGGACCCTGGGATCGACCTGAGCTGAAAACAGACACTTAAGTGACTGAACCACCTAGGCTGCCCCTAATTTTGCTTTTATAGAAAGACAACTTTTATAAGCCACTAAGTCTCATCCTAGTTCTAAAAATATATTTAAGAAGGATTTTAGAAGAGGCTATTAAGGAAACAAATGTTTAGATATGATTTAGTACTTTTTCACTGAACTGGGATTCCTCCTCGTGGTAGTAGTGCTTTCCTTAATTCATTCTGAATCTATGAATTAAGTCAGAGCCCTCCCTGTTTGTACTATTCTTCAAAGTCTTAACCAGGTTACTATCTGGTGGTCTTACTAAAATTCAAAATTCTTCTTATGTTCTTGCCCTCAAGAGTGAGTCAGTTTCTATATACTGAACTTACCAAAATCTGGGGGAGAAAAGAAAATTTACATGATATCATGAAACTGTTCATGGAGTGGAAATGCCATAATTGTGATTTGGGGGCCATTTCAAGGGAAATTATCTTATAAAAATCCTAGCCAGGTTTCCTTTTAAAAAATGATTAAATAGCTCAAAGATTCTTCATGAGTAACTCATGTAATCTTCTTTATGTCTTCTAAATACTAAAACAATAATTCATGATATCACTTTGCCAATTATTTCATGTGTTTTCTTGTCTTTACAACTAAGTTATGTTTATTGGGGGTAGAAACTATGTCTTAATTATATTTTATAGTTCCTAAAATTTTTATTCAGAGTTGAACTTATAGTAGATTCTCTGTGGTTAACAATTGATTTTAGTATGACAACTAGAGTTATCATGGCAGCCATGGAAACACAATAAATCATTTAATGTGTTGGGTTTGGCTTTCAGTTCACTTCCTGGTTATCTTTAGTATTTTGTGGGACTGTTGGTCTATAGTTGTTCATTGCAGTATTTCAGAACCAATCTAAGGTCCCATCCATGTCTAATTATGCCATTTACGTCCTTTTATCAGGCTGTACCAGAACTTAGAGCCTACTCTCTTACAAATAAAATTGGAATTATTACTTTTTTTGAAGATTTTATTTATTTGAGAGAGAGAGACAGAGCATGAGTTGGAGGGAAGGGTGGGAACAGAGGGAGAGGGAGAAGCAAACTTCCTGCTGAGCAGGGAGCCTGATGTGGCGCTTGATCCCAAGGCCCTGAGATCATGACCTGAGCCTTAGGCAGCCATTTAACCAACTGAGCCAGTCAGGTGCCCCAAATTTGAACTATTTTTTAAAGACATTCAGAGACAATTTTTTTTTGGTAATGGTTTTATTGAGATATATTCACATACCGTACCATTCACCCATTTACAGTGTTCCATGTATACTTCTTAGTATATTCACACAGTTGTGAAGCCATCACTGTAATCAGTTTTGGTGGATAGTCATTACCTCAGAAAAGTAACCCTATACTTCTGAACTATCACCTGTCAATATTCCGGTTTCCCAGCTCTAAGAAACCACTAATCTGCTTTCTGCCTCCATATATTCACTCATTTTGGACATTTCATATAAATGGACTCCTATAATACATTGTCCTTTATGATCAACTTCTTTCGCGTTGCATAATCTTTCAAGTTTACCAATATTGTAGCATTTATCACTACATTTTTAAAAATGGCTGAATAATATTCCACTGTGTGGATATATAAAATGGAAAATCTTGTTTATCCACTCATCAGTTGATGGACAGTTGGATTGTTTCCATCTTTCACCTGAAATTGTTATACCTACTCAAATAGGCTCAAGGTGCTTTGTGGTACTTATCCCTGTCAGCTTGAAATCTTGTGACCAGAAGAACTTAAATTATATCTGTAAACTTCAAAATTTTACTATGTTCACTTTTTCTCAGGTCATTTCTACAAATATAAAAGCAGAACCAGTCTCTTATTTACTGCTTTGTTTATGTATCTTAAACTCCAAAGAACTTACTTATTTCTATCCTATCCCTAAGCAATTCCCTATTAATCTATTATATTGTTAAAAATGTTCCTCCACTCTCGGGCATTTCCTATTCAAAAAAATTACTGTAAGAAGTGCTGCTTGGCTGTAGTATTTGAGTTTAGTCATTCATTAAGTACCTACTTTGTAGTAGGCCCTTTCATTTCCTACTGTTTTTTTTTTAATTTTTTTTTATAATTTTTTTTTAATAAACATGTATTTATATCCCCAGAGGTACAGGTCTGTGAATCGCCAGGTTTACACACTTCACAGCACTCACCAAAGCACATACCCTCCCCAATGTCCATAACCCCACCCCACTTCTCCTAACCCCCCTCCCCCCAGCAACCCTCAGTTTGTTTTGTAAGATTAAGAGTCACTTATGGTTTGTCTCCCTCCCGATCCCATCCTATTTCATTGATTCCTCTCCTAACCACTTAAGCCCCCATGTTGCATCACCACTTCCTCATATCAGGGAGATCATATGATAGTTGTGTTTCTAGGCTTGACTTATTTCACTAAGCATGATACGCTCTAGTTCCATCCATGTTGTCGCAAATGGCAAGATTTCATTTCTTTTGATGGCTGCATAGTATTCCATTGTGTATATATACCACTACTTCTTTATTCATTCATCTGTTGATGGACATCTAGGTACTTTCCATAGTTTGGCTATTGTGGACATTGCTGCTATAAACATTCGGATGCATGTGCCCCTTTGGACCACTACATTTGTATCTTTAGGGTAAATACCCAGTAGTGCAATTGCTGGGTCATAGGGCAGTTCTATTTTCAACATTTTGAGGAACCTCCATGCTATTTTCCAGAGTGGTTGCACCATCTTGCATTCCCACAAACAGTGTAGGAGGGTTCCACTTTCTCCGCATCCTTGCCAGCATCTGTCATTTCCTGACTTGTTGATTTTAGCCATTCTGACTGGTGTGAGGTGATATCTCGTTGTGGTTTTGATTTGTGTTTCCCTGATGCCAAGTGATATGGAGGCCATCTGGATGTCTTCTTTGCAGAAATGTCTGTTCATGTCCTCTGCCCATTTCTTGATTGGATTATTTGTTCTTTGGGTGTTGGGTTTGCTAAGTTCTTTATAGATTTTGGACACTAGTCCTTTATCTGATATGTCGTTTGCAAATATCTTCTCCCATTCTGTCAGTTGTCTTTTGATTTTGTTAACTGTTTCCTTTGCTGTGCAAAAGCTTTTGATCTTGATGAAATCCCAATAGTTCATTTTTGCCCTTGCTTCCCTTGCCTTTGGCGATGTTCCTAGGAAGATGTTGCTGCGGTTGTGGTCGAAGAGGTTGCTGCCTGTGTTCTCCTCAAGGATTTTGATGGATTCCTTTCGCACATTGAGGTCCTTCATCCATTTCGAGTCTATTTTCGTGTGTGGTGTAAGGAAATGGTCCAATTTCATTTTTCTGCATGTGGCTGTCCAATTTTCCCAGCACCATTTTTGAAGAGGCTGTCCTTTTTCCATTGGACATTCTTTCCTGCTTTGTCGAAGATTAGTTGACCATAGATTTGAGGGTCTATTTCTGGGCTCTCTATTCTGTTCCATTGATCTATGTGTCTGTTTTTGTGCCAGTACCATGCTGTCTTGATGATGACAGCTTTGTAATATAGCTTGAAGTACGGAATTGTGATGCCACCAATGTTGGCTTTCTTTTTCAATATCCCTTTGGCTATTCGAGGTCTTTTGTGGTTCCATATAAATTTTAGAGTTATTTGTTCCATTTCTTTGAAAAAGATGGATGGTACTTTGATAGGAATTGCATTAAATGTGTAGATTGCTTTAGGTAGCATAGACATTTTCACAATATTTATTCTTCCAATCCAGGAGCATGGAACATTTTTCCATTTCTTTGTGTCTTCCTCAATTTCTTTCATGAGTACTTTATAGTTTTCTGAGTATGGATTCTGTGCCTCTTTGGTTAGGTTTATTCCTAGGTATCTTATGGTTTGGGGTGCAATTGTAAATGGGATGGACTCCTTAATTTCTCTTTCTTCTGTCTTGTTGTTGGTGTAGAGAAATGCAACTGATTTCTGTTCATTGATTTTATATCCTGACACTTTACTGAATTCCTGTATAAGTTCTAGCAATTTTGGAGTGGAGTCTTTTGGGTTTTCCACATATAGTATCATATCATCTGCGAAGAGTGAAAATTTGACTTCTTCTTTGCCGATTTGGATGCCTTTAATTTCCTTTTGTTGTCTGATTGCTGAGGCTAGGACTTCTAGTACTATGTTGAATAGCAGTGGTGATAATGGACATCCCTGGCGTGTTCTAGACCTTAGCAGAAAAGCTTTCAGTTTTTCTCCATTGAGAATGATATTTGCGGTGGGTTTTTCATAGATGGCTTTGATTATATTGAGGTATGTGCCCTCTATCCCTACACTTTGAAGAGTTTTGATCAGGAAGGGATGCTGTACTTTGTCAAATGCTTTTTCAGCATCTATTGAGAGTATCATATGGTTCTTGTTCTTTCTTTTATTGATGTGTTGTATCACATTGACTGATTTGTGGATGTTGAACTCACCTTGCAGCCCTGGAATAAATCCCACTTGGTCGTGGTGAATAATCCTTTTAATGTACTGTTGCATCCTATTGGCTAGTATTTTGTTGAGAATTTTTGCATCTGTGTTCATCAAGGATATTGGTCTATAGCTCTCTTTTTTGATGGGATCCTTGTCTGGTTTTGGGATCAAGGTGATGCTGGCCTCATAAATGAGTTTGGAAGTTTTCTTTCCATTTCTATTTTTTGGAACAGTTTCAGGAGAGTAGGAATTAGTTCTTCTTTAAATGTTTGGTAGAATTCCCCGGGGAAGCCGTCTGGCCCTGGGCTTTTGTTTGTTTGGAGATTTTTATTGACTGTTTCAATCTCCTTACTGGTTATGGGTCTGTTCAGGCTTTCTACTTCTTCCTGGTTCAGTTGTGGTAGTTTATATGTTTCTAGGAATGCATCCATTTCTTCCAGATTGTCAAATTTGTTGGTGTAGAGTTGCTCATAGTATGTTCTTATAATAGTTTGTATTTCTTTGGTGTTAGTTGTGATCTCTCCTCTTTCATTCATGATTTTATTTATTTGGGTCCTTTCTCTTTTCTTTTTGATAAGTCTGGCCAAGGGTTTATCAATTTTATTAATTCTTTCAAAGAACCAGCTCCCAGTTTCGTTGATTTGCTCTATTGTCTTTTTGGTTTCTATTTCATTGATTTCTGCTCTGATCTTTATGATTTCTCTTCTCCTGCTTGGCTTAGGGTTTCTTTCTTGTTCTTTCTCCAGCTCCTTTAGGTGGAGGGTTAGGTTGTGTATCTGAGACCTTTCTTGTTTCTTGAGGAAGGCTTGTACCGCTATATATTTTCCTCTCAGGACTGCTTTTGTTGTGTCCCACAGATTTTGAACTGTTGTATTTTCATTATCATTTGTTTCCATGATTTTTTTCAATTCTTCTTTAATTTCCCAGTTGACCCATTCATTCTTTAGAAGGATGTTGTTTAGTCTCCATGTATTTGGGTTCTTTCCAAACTTCCTCTTGTGGTTGAATTCTAGCTTCAGAGCATTGTGGTCTGAAAATATGCAGGGAATGATCCCAATCTTTTGATACCGGTTGAGTCCTGATTTAGGACCGAGGATGTGATCTATTCTGGAGAATGTTCCATGTGCACTAGAGAAGAATGTGTATTCTGTTGCTTTGGGATGAAATGTTCTGAATATATCTGTGATGTCCATCTGGTCCAGTGTGTTGTTTAAGGCCTTTATTTCCTTGCTGATCTTTTGCTTGGATGATCTGTCCATTTCAGTGAGGGGAGTGTTAAAGTCCCCTACTATTATTGTATTATTGTTGATGTGTTTCTTTGATTTTGTTATTAATTGGTTTATATAGTTGGCTGCTCCCACGTTGGGGGCATAGTTATTTAAAATTGTTATATCTTCTTGTTGGACAGACCCTTTGAGTATGATATAGTGTCCTTCCTCATCTCTTATTATAGTCTTTGGCTTAAAATCTAATTGATCTGATATAAGGATTGCCACTCCTGCTTTCTTCTGATGTCCATTAGCATGGTAAATTCTTTTCCACCCCCTCACTTTAAATCTGGAGGTGTCTTCGGGCTTAAAATGAGTTTCTGGGAGGCAGCATATAGATGGGTTTTGTTTTTTTATCCATTCTGATACCCTTTGTTTTTTGACAGGGGCATTTAGCCCATTAACATTCAGGGTAACTATTGAGAGATATGAATTTAGTGCCATTGTATTGCCTGTAAGGTGACTGTTACTGTATATGGTCTCTGTTCCTTACTGATCTACCACTTGTAGGCTCTCTCTTTGCTTAGAGGACACCTTTCAAGATTTCCTGTAGAGCTGGTTTGGTGTTTGCAAATTCTTTCAGTTGTTGTTTGTCCTGGAAGCTTTTAATCTCTCCTTCTATTTTCAATGATAGCCTAGCTGGATATAGTATTCTTGGCTGCATGTTTTTCTCGTTTAGTGCTCTGAAAATATCATGCCAGCTCTTTCTGGCCTGCCAGGTCTCTGTGGATAAGTCAGCTGCCAATCTAATATTTTTACCATTGTATGTTACAGACTTCTTTTCCTGGGCTGCTTTCAGGATTTTCTCTTTGTCACTAAGACTTGTAAATTTTTATAAGGTGACAGGGTGTGGGCCTATTCTTATTGATTTTGAGGGGCGTTCTCTGAACCTCCTGAATTTTGATGCTCATTCCCTTTGCCATATTGGGGAAATTCTCCCCAATAATTCTCTCCAGTATACCTTCTGCTCCCCTCTCTCTTTCTTCTTCTTCTGGAATCCCAATTATTCTAATGTTGTTTCGTCTTATGGTGTCACTTATCTCTCGAATTCTCCCCTCGTGGTCCAGTAGCTCTTTGTCCCTCTTT
Organism: Mustela nivalis; assembly: GCF_964662115.1. Classification (NCBI taxonomy): domain Eukaryota; kingdom Metazoa; phylum Chordata; class Mammalia; order Carnivora; family Mustelidae; genus Mustela; species Mustela nivalis. Next base: position 22,296,071 of record NC_139032.1, read on the forward strand.
TGCTTAGCTTCTTTATTCTCTGTCATTTCATCTTCTATATCACTAATTCTTTCTTCTGCCTCATTTATCCTAGCAGTGAGAGCCTCCATTTTTGATGGCACCTCATTAATAGCTTTTTTGATTTCAACTTGGTTAGATTTTAGTTCTTTTATTTCTCCAGACAGGGTTTTTATATCTCCCGAGAGGGTTTCTCTAATATCTTCCATGCCTTTTTCGAGCCCGGCTAGAACCTTGAGAATCGTCATTCGGAACTCTAGACCTGACATATTACCAATGTCTGTATTGATTAGGTCCCTAGCCTTCGGTACTGCCTCTTGTTCTTTTTTTTTGTGGTGAATTTTTCCGCCTTGTCATTTTGTCCAGATAAGAGTATATGAAAGAGCAAGTTAAATAGTAAAAGTGTGGTAACAACCCCAGGAAAATATGGTTTAACCAAATCAGAAGAGATCCCAAATCGTGAGGGGGAGAAAGGGTATAAAAAGAGGTTCAAAAAGAAAGAAAGAAAATAAAAAAGATAAGAATTTAAAAAATGAAAATGAATAAAGAAAAATATAAAAAGGAAAAAGTATATATTAGATAAACTAGTTAAAAAACGTTAAATAAGAAAAGGGTAAAAGTTTAAAAAAATATTAGCAGAAGAAGAGGAAAAAAATGAAAAAGAAAAAAATTAAATTAACTGCAAGACTAAAAAAATCACAGGGAAAAAAAAAAAAGATAAGAAAAAAAAATCACAAGGAGAAAGCCATGAGTTCCGTGATTTGCTTTCTCCTCCTCTGGAATTCTGCTGCTCTCCTTGGTATTGAAACCGCACTCCTTGGTAGGTGAACTTGATCTTGGCTGGATTTCTTATTGATCTTCTGGGGGAGGGGCCTGGTGTAGTGATTCTCAAGTGTCTTTGCCCCAGGCGGAATTGCACTGCCCTTACCAGGGGCCGGGCTGAGTAATCTGCTCGGCTTTGCTTTCAGGAGCTTTTGTTCCCTGAGCGCTTTCCGTAGAGTTCTGGAGGACTGGAATACAAATGGCGGCCTCCTGGTCTCAGGCCGGAGGAGCCGAGAGCCCAGGGGCCCCACTCCTCAGGGCGCCCTCAGAGAATAGCGCCCAGTTACTCCCGTCTGCCTGACCTCCAGGCGACCTCCGATTCACGGAGCCTGCGACAGGTTCAAGGTAACCCCAAGCTGCGAGCTTACTGTCGGCTCTGTCTCTGTAGCCGGCTTTCCCGTTCCAATACGCGCAAGCTCTGCGACACTCAGATACCCCCGATCCTTCTGTGACCCTGCCGGACCTGAGTCCACGCTGACCCCGCCTGTGCTTCGACCCAGTTTAGCCTCTAGAGTGATGTCCCTCAGCGGAACAGACTTAAAAGTCCTGATTTTGTGCTCCGTTGCTCCGCCATTTGCTGGGAGCCGGCCCCTTCCCCCGCGGTCTATCTTCCCGTCGCTTTGGATTCACTTCTCCGCCGGTCCTACCTTTCAGAAAGTGGTTGTTTTTCTGTTTCCAGAATTGCTGTTCTTCTTCTCTTCGATCTGCCGATGGATTTGCAGGTGTTTGCAATCTTTAGATAAGCTATCTAGCTGCTCTCCTGTTAGCTGAAGAAGTCTCAGCCTGCTACTTCTCTGCCATCTTGACTCCTCCCCCATTTCCTTCTGTTTTTAAATAACTTTTAGTATAATGGGAGACATGTATTTGGCAATGAAAGGTTTTAATAGAAGGGGATAAATGGTCTTTAAAGTCTTACAGAAGTTTAGAGGAAAGAATAGCAAATGATTACATTGGAACTTGGGACATTCTAGGCAGTGATTTAGAGAGGAGATTATCCCAGGCAAAAGGGACAACATAAAAAAAGCCATGGGAGTAAAAATTGTGTGGAAGTGCCATATTCTAGGAGAAAGTGAAGAGAGATGAACAACATTATAAATGGAAGGGTAATTAGAAACAGTTTTTTAAGATCATGGAGAATCATTATGAAGCATTTAGAACTGATGGACAACCATTAATAGGGGTTTGTTTATTAAAGTGATTTAAAGAAGGAAGATAGAAACTCCAGATAGAAAGTTTTCCATGATCTGTTAGAAACATGACTGACAGAAATGTAAACATTGGGAAACAACTGAGGAGGCCATTTATGATACTCAAAATTACAGAACATGGAAGTAGGCAGTGGCAGTGCAAATGGAGAGAAGAAGATGCATTTATATATTTGAATCAATAGGATTTGGTGACCTTTTGAAGGGAATATATTGAAGAAGAAAGAGTAATCAAGGAAGCCTCCAGTGTTTCAAATGTGGGTATAAGGCAAGGTTATGTCCTTCCCTAAAGGAACGCATCTTTATGTCTGAACTTATAGGTTGTGTTAGTAATATAATACACTCTCTCCAAAACATATTAACAAAGAGAAAAACAATAATCGGTAGTTGCCACTGTCTATAGAAGCCTTGGAATGATCCTCTCTGATCTTGATAGTGCCATAAATATGCTATATAATGAACTCAAAACTCAGTGGCATATCATATTAACATTGTAGAGCTCACCTGGTCTAGGTAGATTCAGTTGGGCTCATCTTCCTTGGACTAGCAGCTCCTGGAGGCATTTTCATATGCCCAAAGTTTGGGGCTTAAGAGAGTGAGCCCATTGCGCATCAACATTTCAGTATTTTTGCATGTCCTGTGCATTTCATCAGCCAAAGCAAGTTACCTGGCTAAGCCCTCATTCAAGGAGTGAGAAGTATATTCTAACCACTATAAAACTAGGACATAGGCATGGTGGTATGACACTATTACAGAAGAGTGAAATATTAGGACAAAAAAAATATCAATCTATAATACTCTATGGCTATTTTTGTTACTTTGGGAACCAAGATCCCTTTTTCTCCCCAAATAAATATTAACTCAAATTTTTTTCTGATTAATCATGAAAGATGATGAAGAGCCATCGCAAAGGAAGCCTCTATTAGACCCTGTTCTAGCACAGGTGAACAAGATGCTGCTGAACTTGAGTGACTGTATTTTTCAGTAAACAGGTACCTACGTTGGATGGGCATGTTCCTTTTAGGTCAGACCACCCATCAGAAAGCCAGGAGCCGCAGCTTCAGCCCCTTCCCTCTGCTGCTCTAGTAAATCTTAAAGTCTTCCCTAGAGATCAGCCAATTCCAAGATATTGATTGGCCTTGATCCTGTTTAACTTACGAGAACAATCAGGATTCCCACTTGAGGCGATACAGTATCTGCAGTTCTTGGGAAAGAATGACTAAATAAATGTCACAGAGAAGAAGCGATAAGCAGTAGTGTCCGCCTCTGCCTGTAAATGTTGTGTGTGTCTTTGTGTCGGTTTTGCTGTCACCTCGAGTGCTTGTACCTTGGTTGCTGAAGGGTTTCCACCGCAGTCTCTTTTTGCTATCTCTTACATCCCTTCCCATAAGGTAGGCAGTTTGCAGTAATAGCACTGGAATGAAGCTCTGCTTCAGGCAGGAAAGGTTAAACATTTTTAAAATGCAAACCAGATAAATTTTTAAAAACCTCAAAAGAGTCTTGGTGCCACAATGCTGCTATGCTATCCCCAGCCCTTCTCTTAACAAAAGATGCTTCTCTCTTATGCAAGCTTCTCGTTTGTCAGAGGAGAGATTTCCCCATCTCCTCAGCGGCACACTCTATAATTTAAGGTGACTCACTGCGCAGGAAAGTTCACCTTCCATTAGCATGTTTTCTTTAGTAAGCACTCTCTTGCAAGTGCTGTAGTGTAAACATGAGTGCCTTCGAATATGAACATTTATTAAATAGCACTGATGAATATTTCAATACCTCAGGGAGAGCAATTCACAGCTCAATCATTCAGGCTGTTTTAAGTGCAGCACAGGACAATTCCACTACATCTTCCATTAATATTTAATTGCCCATTTTATTCTGTTTACCTTTTTGGTTAATATATAATTTAAAGCCCTTCCACTAAAAAGGGGGGAAAAGAGAACAGCTGTTCATCTGCTTTTAACAAATCTCTGGTGAGAGCTTTTACCTCATTTAAAATTCATTGCAAAGAGTTTTTATTTAATATCAGTAACACAAAACCTCAGGTATTAAAAGTAAAACTTGGAAGTGACTCCCATGCAAAAAGCCTAGCTGTGACTTGCGTTTGATTACACATCCATTCGTGAGTGGCAGGCATTGACAGGAAACGTCTGAATCGCCAGCAATGGCGCCGTGTGTCACATCCTCATGAAACAGAATCACAGTAACTCGACCTGACACATTCTGACAACATGTCGGAAAGTTGTTATGCACCCTGCAGAAAGTGAGTCCTGTCATCCCAGCAATGCAGATTTTACTGATGGGATAAAACACATCTCTGCTTGCTAAAGGACAGCGAGGTCAAATATGTGCATGGCCTGGAGGAGCTGGGGAATCCCTGATGCACTAACCGTTCGTTTCTCTTTGTCCTGCCTTGGTGGATGCCATCAGCTTCTCTCTTTGCCATGTTCAGATTCCCAGGGCCTAGTTCTTGTCATTTTAGCTTTCTTTCCTCCCAGTGGCTATCGTCGTTGTCGTTTATCACAGATCTGTCTTTAAGCCCTACCTGGTGGCAGGGTCCCTGACATTTACTGACAGATCTCCATGTCACTGTGGGCTTCCCAGACCTCCCAGGCCAGTGAGTAGAATCGACCCCAGATCCACTCCAGAGAGGGACGCCCTTTCCCTTCATCCTCAGTCACCTGGAATCAGCTGCTTTCCAGGACAGCGAGCTGTGTAATCTGCTTTTCCTGCTCCACTTGATCCCTGCGGCGGAGTCATTGCTCCCTGTCTACTGTGCTGTGGCCTGTTTAAGTACGATCAGCATGGCCAAGCTCGCAGCAGCAGCAGGAACTTCAAAAACACCGTCACCACTGTCATTTTACTTCAGTCCTGAAATCTTCTCTGGGGTTGATTTCTCTTATCTGCTTTGCATCACTCCATGACTGCTTTCCCCAGTCTCTATTGTTCGGTTCACTTTCTCCATCTGACTCTGTTAATAGAGCCTCTTACATAATGCATCCTTTCACTCATTCACTTATTCATTCACAAATATTTATTGAGCATTTGAGCTAGGCATTGTTTAATGTCCTAGAAATACAGGAATATAGTATATGGTAAGATGGGAGTGAGAGTGAGTGGGAGGAAAGGAGGGGAGAGACACAGAGAGAGAGAGATTGAGAGAGAGAGAGAGAGAGAATGCATGCCAGTGTTGCCTGCAGAGCCTACCTGTCTTTCTGAAGCTTGCATAATTTGAGGAGGATCACTGTTGTTGAGCACTACTAATGGTGAAGACAGGTGTGATGGCATGTTCTATGTTCACCCTGTATGAACTGACAGGTGGGGATGACACAGGATGAGCTCCATGGTCTGGATGAAGATACCCTACTTCAGGCTCTACAGGCCCTACAGCAGGAGCACAAGACTGAGTTCATCACTGTCAGCCATGGCAGGCATCAAGTCCCTCACCAAGGGTGAGACCTTTTACTTCTTACCTTCCACCCTTCCGGGGCTTTCAAAAGGAGACAAACTCAGTGATCCCACAGACTGGGTCTGTGACTCCACCAGATTCAAAAGGGCTCCAGTCCAGGGATGGATTTCCTATTTACCCTGTGTGTCTGTCCCTGGGGAAGGGTGAGGCTGAGGTACCAGGGAGAAAAGATGTGCTTCTCTTTGCCCTACCTCTTCTCCCATCCTAGACTGTCTCCGAGCCAGGGTCTGTAAACCTTTAACACCACATGTGTTCACACTCACAAGTATACACACACACACACACCTGCGCAAGCTTCTGTCTCTCCCCCTTCCCACCCCATTAGCTGTTATTGCCTCCCCTCTCAGGCTGGTGCAGGATCCTTCCTAGGAGATGGAAGGAGCCCTGGCTGCAGGCAGCCTTCCAGGCAATATGAAGATAGGAAGCCCAGAAAGCTGACTGGCAGTGGGAGGCCAGGCTGGACACTGATTTATGATATTAAAAAGCTCACCTCCCCAAAACAAAACAAAACAAAACAAAACAAACCAATAAAAAAACCACCACCAACAACAAAAAACACCTTGCCCTGGATGCTGGGATCCCCTCTGTTTGTGCCAGAATGTGGGAAGTTTCAGCTAGAAAGAGAAAGAGATCAAGTACTATTATAAATTACTGGAATGATCCCTCCAACTGCTCACCCTATGTCAATACCCTCTGAAGCTTGTCTTACAAGGTGACGTCTATCCTCCATCTTTTGGATCTGGGCTATCCTTATGACTTACTTTGGCTAACAGAATGTGAACTAAAGTAATGGTGTGCCAATTCTAAGTCAAGAGGCCTGTTTGCTTTTGTTTTCTTCTGGACCCTGCTTCTGCCTGGACTAGCCAGCAGGGGATTAAGAAACCACATTGTGCGGAGATGAGATATCTCTGATGAGACCATCCTATACCACCTAGTAATGAGCCAGTCAAGATTGGCACAGTGCCTATCCAACACACAGTGGACCACAGATGTATGAGAGATCCTAGCTAAAACCAGCATAACTACCCTAACAAGAAGGCCCAAAAGCCAACCTTCTCAGATACTTCTGGGCAATAAAAATGCAAAATGTTTTGGGCCATTAAATATAGAGGTGTTTTGGTATGCTGTAATAGCTAACTGGTAAATATAGTCTTTAAATTTCTATGAGCTACATAGGTGAGATCTGCTCCTGCACTCCTTTATCCTATGACAGATTCCACTCCAACAGATCTTGGGATTTGCTAGTTGGGACTTATTTTTAAAAAATTTTCAAGTTTTGGGGTAGGCAACTAGATCAAATCCCTTAAAAACTGAGCTTAGACCACAGTGAACTAGGAATGAAATGAGAGCCCAAGACTAAAAGAAGGGGAAAGATATGGTTTAAATTCATTGCAAGAGAGATTTGGATGACTGGTTGGATTGATTTATATCTCATCAGAAAGGGCTCACATATCTCTGGTTGTAGTCATTTACCAGCTTGAGTGGAAAAACTGATGCCATGATGTAACTGTACACAGCTCAAATTGTGGTTACAACTCACATATCCATCCCTCCTCTCCCATTATCCTCTCTATTAATTCAATCATAGAAGTTAGGTGGGTTGATAGGGAGACCTATTAAGTCATCTTGCTTTTCCCTAAAAGCCATATCTGAATTTCTACCCATAGTATATTTTCAAATGCTTTGTCCAATAAAGTTGAAAATGGCTTGAGCAATGGTCCACCCTAAAAGCTTTAACTGGAAGTATACTATTCTTTAAGCGCTTTACTGGAAAGGAAATTAATACAGTCAAAAATAATTGGAGTTTTATCTGACCAAAACCCACACAAGCAAGGAAATTCAAAGTAATGGTCAGATTCTCTTCCTTCTCTGTCCTCTTTTTTCCTCTCTCTTTTGCTACAGAGGTATCAGATACCTTTGGGTGGGACCTGCGAGCATATTAGGGTCAGAGATGAGTATAAGGACAAGTTGAGGACTGCTTGAATTACATGGCTGATCTGAATTTCTCAGATATGGCCAAATCCTCAAAAGCTTAACAATGTCAGAAAATATAGATAATTTGTAAGAAAAGTAATTTGAACCAGAGAGAATTACAATTTTGCATTTTTTATAGCTGAGCCCATGCAATCATCTAATCATTTCCAAATTATGGCCTCAGGCCAAATTATGGTCTTCAACCCTGGGTTCTGATCCTAGTGTGATTACTTCAACTTTCCATAGAATATAATTATTCTAAAAATAAGTACATGGAACAAAGGAATCCAGTGCAGAGTAGTTCCTGAGCTGGGGCGATTTATGTGGGTTTCTGGGTAGATAATCATGGGTTTAAAAAAATTCATGATGAAGAAATTCAAGTACTGTTGAAAATGAGAAATAAAAAGCAAAAGTCCCAGTTTGTACCAATTAGAATGATGAGAATCCAGACTACTGACAATACTAAGTGCTGACAAAATAAGGAACAACAGGAATTCCCTTTCATTGCTTTTGGAATGCAAAGTGGCACAGTCACGTTGGAAGACAGTTTGGTAGTTTCTGACAAAACTAAACATAGTAAGGACCATGTCATCTGGCAGTAATTATCCTTGTGCTTTTTTTTTTCCCCCAGAGGAGTTGAAAACTTATGTTCACACAAAAACTTATACATGAATGTACCTAGGAACTTTATTCATAATTGTGTAATTGTCAAAAATTAGAAGCAACCAAGTTATCCTGCAGTAGATGAATGGATAAATTCTGGTATATCTAGACAATGGAATATTATTCAGTGCTAAAAAAAAAAAATGAGCTACCAAATCATGAAAAGAGATGGAGAAATCTTAAATGTATATTGCTAATTGAAAGAGGTACTCTGAAAAGGCTACATACTATATGATGAGGTGTTTTGGTATGCTGCAATAGCTAACTGGTAAATATAGTCTTTAAATTTCTATGAGCTACTTAGGTGAGATCTGCTCCTGCACTCCTTTATCCTATGACAGATTCCACTCCAACAGATCTTAGGATTTGCTAGTTGGGACTTATTTTTTAAAAAATTTTCAAGTTTTGGGGTAGGCAACTAGATCAAATCCCTTAAAAACTGAGCTTAGACCACAGTGAACTAGGAATGAAATGAGAGCCCAAGACTAAAAGAAGGGGAAAGATATATGATATTCTGGAAAAGGCAAAAATTGGAGACAATAAAAAGATCACTGTTGCCAGGGGTGGTGAGGAAGAAGGAAGAATTGATGTAGCATAAGATTTTGAGGGCAGTGAAAGTATTCTGAATGATACTATAATGATAGATACATCATGTTGAATATTTGTCAAAACCCATAAAAATTTCAACACCAAAAGGAACCTTAATGTAAACTTGGGTAATAGTGATGTGTTACTGTTGATTCCTCAGTCATAATATCAGCTGGTATGAAATATGGATAGTGGGTAAGGCTATACATATGGGAGTAATGGATATATTTGGAAACTCAGCTTTCTACTCAATTTTTCTGTGAAACGAAAATAAAGTCTATTAAAAAAAATAAAAGTCTCCTTTTGCCACATTTGGGTCATTTCTTTTTTTTTTTTTTAAGATTATTTATTTATTTATTTGACAGACAGAAATCACAAGTAGTCAGAGAGGCAGGCAGAGAGGCAAGCGGAGAGAGAGGAGGGAGCAAGCTCCCTGCTGAGCAGAGAGCCCGATGTGGGACTTGATACCAGGACCCTGGGATCATGACCCGAGCTGAAGGCAGAGGCTTAACCCACTGAGCCACCTAGGTGCCCCATTTGGGTCATTTTTAAAGGCAATCAAGTCTTGCCTATTTTTTTTAGATATAATATACAAGCAGGGCATATGACTATATATGTGTATATTTCTATATATAAAATGTAATACTCTTTACAGAAAGTAATCTGTCATCTATCTCTTTTTCTATCTGTCTTTGCCATTCTAATGGATAAAAATGGCATCATATTTGTTTGAATTTACATTTTGAGTTTTGAATAAGGTTTAGCTTCTCTTCGTATGATATGGTTCATTTGCATTTCATTTTTATTCTCTTCTGTGTGCTCATTTTTGCTCATTTTTCCATTGAACTACTCAAAAAACAATTATTGATTTGTATAAGCTCTTTGTATATTAAGAAAGTTTTCCACATTTTTAATGTGTAAACTGAAGGTAAACACTTTTATATCATACACATTGTAAAAATGTTTCCTATTTTCCTATCATCTGTTTATTTTATTTTATTTTTCTTAAAGATTTTATTTATTTATTTGGCAGACAGATCACAAGTGGGCAGAGAGGTAGGCAGAGAGAGAGAGGGGAGGGGAAGCAGACTCCCTGCTGAGCAAAGAGCCAGATGTGGGGCTTGATCCCAGGATCCTTGGATCATGACCTAAGCCGAAGGCAGAGGCTTTAACCCACTGAGCCACCCAGGCGCCCCTCATCTGTTTAATTTTGTCATAATGAAATTAAAGTTTTGTACTGCTAAATGTATTAACCTTTTTTTTATTATGGTGTTCTTAATCATATGTCCTAGTCAAAAAGACCATCTCTATTTCAAAACAATAATAATTTTATTTGTGCTTTTGTTGAAATGTTTAAAGATTCTTTTTTCTTTTTTTTAAGATTTTATTTATTTATTTGACAGAGAGAGATCACAAGAAGGCAGAGAGGCAGGCAGAGGGAGGAAGGAAGCAGGCTGCCCACTAAGCAGAGAGCCCGATATGGGGCTCCATCCCAGGACCCTGGGATCATGACCTGAGCCGAAGGCAGAGGCTTTAACCCACTGCCACCCAGGCGCTCCTAAAGATTCTTTTTTTTTTTTTCCCCACATTTAAACCTTTGATATGTCTGGAATTTATTTTGGTAAAAAGACCAAAAGAGGGATTTAACTTTGATTTTTTCTAACAGTGTTCTGCTTGTTTTAACCTCACTTATAGGTAATCCTGCTTTCCTCCATTGATGAAAAATGTCACATTTAAATTAATTTCCCATATGTGTTTGGTTCTATATCAGAATTCTCTGTTCAATTAGTTTGTATATTCCAATTCATAGCAATTCTTGTCATTTTCCTAGATTGGATTTCGCAGGAATGGAATAACATTTTAATAGAATAAACTATATTTTATATATGTTATTTTAAGATTAAAATTTTAAGCCTACCAATTTACTATTCAAATGTTTGCATAATTATTGGATTAGGAAATTGTATGCACGTATGCCTGTATAGATATCTAAGAGAGAGAGAGAGGTTGGGGAAACATGGAGAGAAAGAGAGAAGAGATTGTCATTTCATTTATATAAGGAATTTATGATTTGCAGTTAAAAGGAAGGAATGGGGCACCTGGGTGGCTCAGTGGGTTAAAGCCTCTGCTTTCAGTTCAGGTCATGATCCCGGCATCCTGGGATCGAGCCCTGCCTTGGGCTCACTGCTTCCAGGAAGCCTGTGTCTCCCTCTCCCACTCCCTCTGCTTTTGTTCCCTCTCTTGCTGTGTCTTTCTCTCTGTCAAAGAAATAAATTAAATCTTAAAAAAAAAAAAGAAAGGAATAGTAAAACTGATTATTCATACACATTCCAAGCCTTAGCTCTCAACAACATAGGTAATTTTATTGTCAGGTTGCTGTAGTTCTAAAAATTAAAGTAGAAATAAAAAGTAATATGCACTCTGTAAAAATAGATAATATTTTCATTCATAAACTGGAAACAGCAAAGTCAGTGCAATTTACACCATGAACCTCCTAAAATTTTGTGCAGTGAGCCAGTCTTGCATGTCCCTATTTACAGATGAGTGGAAAAAGGTAAAAAGGAAATCTGATTAAAACCAAAAATGAATTAATACAGGGACTGGAAACAAAGCCTCAAAGAGATGAGTACTCTCTACAGATATTCTGATTGAGAAAAGCATGACTGGACATTTGTTTGGCTTTCATTTTTTCTTGTTGTTAAAGGAAAGAAATTTAGAGATTGCAGCTGATAGGGAGACCCTGTTAAACCTTCAGCAAAGCCTCCCCAAATGGTCTAATTTTACTTCTAGCATTCATCTTCGGGTAAAATAATCCTTTAGAGATTATTAAATCAGAGAAATTTTAAGTAAATCAAATTGAAGCTTCAGAACTATGGGATAGTGCCAGGAGTGTCCTCTTTATCTTTGCTCCATAGCAATTATGCCTGTGTGTTCTCACCGTCTTCAGTTAAGAATTTGGGAGTAGATTGTAATCTAAGAGCTTATTTCATATATCAAAAGGCACAGTGCGTATATTTCCTTTCTGATTACATATTTTCTGAATGTTTTTCTTTCACCAAAATTATACTGCCTATTTGTTTGATACTTTTCTAAAGCAGAGGATAATCCCAAGCAAACATTGTCGTCACTATCTAAACCTCTTGCTTTTAATGAAAATAACAAAATTTTTAAATGAATCTCTTAAAAACCTTGGCTCTTTTTTTTTCCCCATTGCCCTTTTCTTCTTGTCTAGATTTATCAGATGAAAGATATTCTGTCTTTATCAGCAGTATCACTATTATCTACCCACTTCCGAATTCTCATGCTTTCAGTGGAAGAAATCTGATCCATAAATGGGACAAATCTCTAGTCTTTTATATTTGTAAAGACAGCTGCAAGTAATTGTTTACTGTCTCTGTTATTTCCTTTTGCATTGTCTCTAATTATTATAAGTGTACACAATCTTTCCTTGATGTTCGTCTTCTTAAATACCCATAGTGCTTACAAAACTTTTTTTTTTTAATTCTGGGTTATAATGTTCTGCTTTTTCTAGTGCTTACTATTTAATTTTCAACCTTTGTTTTTTGATTACTTGCTTGCAGTTTTCCCATTTATAAGCCAGACTTTCTCCTTTCACCTCAATGACTGAGGTTTTGCTTTTTTACCTCTTGCGCTATGACTTATTCAATATCCAGATGAAAGGAACACAACACCTCTCCTATTTCATTTTAACTTCAGCAGTTTTTGTCTTAATTTCAGTCCCCCTGGAAGCCTCCTTCCAAGTGACCAGCAAAAGCACAGAGTTCCAAGGCGCTAGGAGAGCTTCTTCCCCTTCTCATTCATCTCTGCCAGCCTGAGTATGCTGAGTGTGCTGGCTGCCTGCCCAGCTTTCCCAGAACCAGCATTCCCACACACTTGAGAGTCTTCTCTCTGAGGGCTTGCTCTGGCTTGCTTGGTTCTGGGGCTGCTTGCTCTGAGCAAGATTCTCACAGATTCTCTGTAACTTGACTGATAAGTACTTTGTAAGCCTTGCACCTCATTCAAAACACTACAGGTTTCTTTCTAACAGTCCAGTTTTGATTCAAGTCATGCTGGGGAAGCACTACGCACACTCTTGGTGACCCTGTTTGTCAACATGCTAGGCGCGTCTTCGCTTTCCAGCACTTCCATGGTGGATTAAGAAGTGGAAGTCACATAGAAGAAGAAATCTAGAGATCTCCCAATAAGTCAAACATGATGCTTTAGCAACATACTTCTGCTTGTAGTCCCTTATTATGTTGTGCTGTGGCTACCCACCTTGTAGCCTTTGTCCATGACAGCCCTCTGTCAGTCATGCCCTTCCTCTTAACGTGATATGGCACCTAACTCCTACCCATTCGTTTGTTTCAAGATAGTTTTCATTTTTATCAAATCATCATGTACTTATTTCAAAAGGTCAGCGACTTCTACCAGGTATTTTAAGGCCATTAACAGCCCTTAGTCTCCTTTTCCTGAGTCCCCTACCTAGAGGCAATCACTTTCTACTCTTTCGCCTTATTTTTTGGTATTTGAACTTGAGACATTGTTTGCTGACTTCACAGTATGGAAGGTAAACATTTGGTCTTCCCCTACTGCTATTCTACCCTCTGCTACTCATGGTATGAATGGCAAATGTTTATGGTGTCAGTGTGGTAAAATTAGGTAAATTTAGTAAATTTAGTAAATACTAAATTTTACTAATTTTACCTAAATTTACCTGGTAAATTTAGTATTTACATTTCTATTACATTATTCAGACGTGAGTCATATAGTGAACTATGATCATTTTTCCTTACTGTGCTGCTTTTTTTTTTTCTTGGATATAATAATTTCCCTTTTTTGTTTGTTAATTTTTAAAAATACTTTATTTTTTTAAGATTTATTTTATCTTATTTAATTGAGAGAAAGAAAGAGAGCATGAGAAGGGAGAGGTCAGAGGGAGAAACAGACTTCCCACATCGAGTCTGATGTGGGGCTCCATCCCAGGACCCCAGGATAATGACCTGAGCCGAAGGCAAATGCTTAACCAACTGAGCCACCCAGCGGCCCCTTTAATATACTTTAAAGAGGCCAGCAGTGAACGCTGCCAGATGCCTTAATCTCCTTTTAGTACTTTTATTCACATGCTTATTCTAATAGTTTTGTCCTCTGATCCCTCTCAGAGCATTCTGACCTGCTCCAGTGTATACAGTTTGCCCTCTAGACCTAGTGCACAGCTGTCATTCTGGATTCCCATTTGCCACCATCCTGAGGATGCTCTTTGCAGCTGATCTGTAGTCAGTCTTCTACTCTTGTTTTCAAGGTTGCATTAACCTCTCATGTTACTCAGAAGGCTTTCAAGATAAATATTTCGAGACTTTCTTTTTCTTACATTATCTCTATTTCCTGCAAGGTGCTTTTTTCTATTCATAGCCCTAGGATATTTAATAGTCCTGGATGTCTGCTTACAAGTGAATGGAACTAGTTGACAGTAGTATCACTGTAGGGTGAGCTGGTTACGTTGATGTTGGAAAACTGATTTTATTATTGTTTTGTCTCTTCTCATTGGCTGAACAGTTTCCCTAGAAGAGACTCGTGATCTCCTGCCTAGAGGGTGAAGGCCCAGCAGCTGACACTTGGAAGCTGAGTGGAGGAAGCAGACTAAAGTATGTATGTGTTAAATTTTCATTTTTAGTAAAGCATACCTGTCTCTAATTGGTTCCCCTAGTTCTAGATACCATCTGTTTTGTCCTTTTGTTGGCTTACAACCCTCCTGGCAACTTCCCCTGGTGTAATTTGAAACTGGTCCCTGTACTCAGAGGGCATGAAAGACTGAAGAAAGACACAGGCCACTCCAGGTTAGTAGATAGGCACTTTTAATAAACAAAAGGAACTTACATATGAGGCTTGACTTGGCCAGCAGCAAGAGGGATGGATTCCCACACCTGCCCATCAAATCTGAACAGTTGGTGAAGAGGCCTTAACTGAGTTCAGAACACCACATTGGTGTTCTCTACACTGCGTCACTATCTCAAGGCTGTGTTCCTGGAGCAACCTCTAGGAGTGGGGAAGGCAGGTGGGACCCACATTCTAGGACAGGAAATGAGTGAGGAGCGTCAGAGTACCTAGATCCAGCTCACAGGTCAGTTGGCGGTCACATTTTTTCAATGACATTCCCCAACATCCTTCCAGAAAATAAATTTCTGTCTTCTCCCAAGGTGGGATAGTGTAAAATGGAGATGGAATGGGGCCAGAGAGAGAACTTTCAGTAAGTTCGCAGTAGGTTTCTTCTTATTAGACAATGCTCCTCACCCTAACTTTAGATGATGTTGCCAGTTGCTGGGTCTATTGGACCTGGCTTTCTCCACTGATGGTGTAGAATTCTCTATCTCAGTTTTTTGTTTTTGTTTTTAGTTTCCAGTTATTTTATATTAGAAATCCAAAACCTCTCCAAAATGGGGTGCTGTGAAGAATCAGGCCTCTCATAAGAACCATCAAAAGTATGGCCCCACAAGGTAGAAGCATAACAGTAGTTTAGAGGAAGGTAATTAAAGATCAAAAGTCCCAAGGATTGCTGTGAGTTCTTTTTTTTTTCTTTTTTATTTTTTATAAACATATATTTTTATCCCCAGGGGTACAGGTCTGTGAATCGCCAGGTTTACACACTTCATAGCACTCACCAAAGCACATACTCTCCCCAATGTCCATAACCCCACCCCCCTTCTCCTAACCCCCCTCCCCCCAGCAACCCTCAGTTTGTTTTATGAGATTAAGAGTCACTTATGGTTTGTCTCCCTCCAAATCCCATATTGTTTCATTTATTCTTCTCCTACCCACTTAAGCCCCCATGTTGCATCACCACTTCCACATATCAGGGAGTTGTCTTTCTCCACTTTACTTATTTCACTAAGCATGATACGCTCTAGTTCCATCCACGTTGTCGCAAATGGCAAGATTTCATTTCTTTTGGCTGCATAGTATTCCATTGTGTATATATACCACATCTTCTTGATCCATTCATCTGTTGATGGACATCTAGGTACTTTCCATAGTTTGGCTATTGTGGACATTGCTGCTATAAACATTTGGGTGCACGTGCCCCTTCAGATCACTACGTTTGTATCTTTAGGGTAAATAGCCAGTAGTGCAATTGCTGGGTCATAGGGCAGTTCTATTTTCAACATTTTGAGGAACCTCCATGCTGTTTTCCAGAGCTGCTATGAGTTCTTTTATAACAACTGAGAAACATCTAGGGGGTCAGATCAAATTCCTTGGTCACTCAAACATAGCCTTCTCATTGCTTTTTTCCTTCTGAGTCCTGCTGACCCCTTGCCCCATTGTTTATTTCTGTAGGATTTTTTTTTTCTGAGAATATATATAACATGAGCCATTTGTAAGCGAGAGGATGATAATAATAGCAACTAAAATGATGGTGTAGTGCTATTTATGCTGATGTGGAGAAACCCCAAATTTTAAATGCCAGGAGGCTTGCCTGAATGTGCTAAAAGATTAAATGGTTTTGATTAGATATTTGGGAATGGTTTGATTAGGAACGGGTGAAAGTGTTCGGTCTGTCTAGATGCTTTGTGGCTCTCAGGTCGAGTGTCTGATAGCCTGTGTGTATTCAGATAGCATAACACAGGATGCTGCAATGCCAAGTCCATGCTTCATCTAAGCAAAGACATTGCTTCAGACTTGGGGAATTAAGAAGTGTGTAAGGTCGTACAATGTTCTCTCCAAGGGCAAAGATGCTAATTTGACTATGAATTCCTGATAATTCCATGGGTTTGCTTCATTTTGCTCAGCCACAGACAAAGACAATTAAAATGATCAGTCTTTCATTATGTCTGGATTGTTTCTCTTTCCCTTTTTTGCTGTCTTTAAAGAAAGTGATCTTTATCTAGATTCTCAGCTGACTTTTACTCTATATCATTCCCTTATATCTCAGGTCTTTCTAATTATGACTCAGCCAATTCTTCTCCAGCCTCCCAACGTTTGTTATTTTCTCCCCTCTTTTTTTCATTTTTTAAATTGAAGGATAATATATGTAGTGAAAAGCACATAAATTACAAGTGTATATTTGATGAATTTTGACAATGTGAACACACTCATGTAACATTATAACACTTCTGAAGGCTTCCCTTCATTTACCGAAAGATAATCTCTATTCTGAATTCTATCACTTCTATCAGTTCTAGAGTTTGAGCTATTTTAAAATTTTGTATAAATTATATTGCACATATTCTTTAGCATTTGGCTTCCTTTGTTCCACATAATGTTTGTAATATTCAAAAGTTTATTGAGTCATCATATTCCATTGTATAAAAACACTGTAATTTCTTTATCTCTTCTATTGCTGATGGGTATTTGGGTCGTTTGCAGTTTGGGGCTATTATGAATAATGCTTCTATGAACAATGCTGTGTATCTTTTTGGTGAATATAATGAATTTCTTTGCATGTATACCTAGAAGTGGAATTGTTGGATCACAGAATGTTCACTTGCTCTACTTTAGTACATACAGCTAAACCGTTTTCTTAAGTTTTTGTAACAATTTATGCTTCTACCAGCAGTGTAAAAGAGTTCCAGTTCCTCCATATTCTCACCAGCTCTTCATATTTCCTTTTAGTTTTTGCTATTCTGGGAGTATTGAGATAACTCATGTGGTTTTAATCTGCATGTGGTTTTAATCTGCATAACTAATTATGTCAGGAACCTTGTCATATGTGTACTGGCTATTAGTTTTTGTAAAGTACCTAATGAAATTCTTTAGAAAAAATTTAAAAAATAATTATCTCATCTGTCCATATATATATATATATATTAATCAACCTTGAATTCATTGTAATATATATCTTTATATAACTGGACTTAATTTGCTATTATTTTGATTAGGATTTTGTATCTATACTCCAGAAAGAGACTGGAGAGCAAGTTTATTGTCTTGTTCTTCTCAGATTTTGATAATCAAATTATCCTGGGATGGGAAATGTTTCCTTTTTTTCTTGTCTCTGGAAAAGTTTATATAAAATAGGTGTTTTTTTGTTAAAAATAAGTATTAGGAAGAATTTTTATGACAGATTAAATTTCTTGCATAAATATGGAACTATCCATATTTTCTTTTTTTATATGTCATAGCTGTGTTTTGTGGGAATTTATTGATTGCATCTAAATTTTCAAATTTATTGGCATAAAATTTTTGATAATATTTCATTTTCTTTTTAATTCTGTAGGGACTGTAATGATGCTCCACTGTTCATTTCTGATAATGGTTCTTTTCTACCTTCTTTCTTTATCTTCACTTTTGATAAGATGTTTATAAATCTTATTTTTCTTTTTAAAGAATCAAACAATTGGTTTTCTGGACTTTTCTATTATATGTTTATTTTCTTCTTCATTCATTTCTTCTTTTATCCTTATTATTGTCTTCCTTCTGCTTTTTTGAGGTATTTAATTTATTATTCTTTTTATAGCTTCTTGGGCAGGTAATTTAGGTAATAGATCTTAAGTGTTTTTTTTTTTTCTTTTAACATAGGCTTTAGCTGAATTCTGTAAGTTTTCATACATCTTTTTAAAAAGTTTTCATTTAGTTCAAAGTATTCTCTTTTCAGCTTATTTCTTCTTTGGCAAATAGGTTATCTATAACTATACTGTGTAAGTTCTAAATATTTGGTCACTTTTTTAACTTGTCCTTTTGCAGTGAATTTCTACCTTAATTGCATTATGATCAGAAAACATACTACAACCATAGTAAGTTTTCACAAAATTAGCTGCTTTATTAAGTAGGAGTGAACCACAGCTGTATGATAATGGTTATCATACAGCTGTGGTTCACTCCTACTTTGCTTATTTCTCCTTCACTTTAACAGCACGAAGGCCTTGTGTAAGTCACTTTACTTCTCTCAGACTTGTTTTCATGCACCTTGAAAGAGACAGTTGGATAAATGAGCTCTAAAATTTCCTCTGTAACTCAAATATTCTATTATTCTATGTTATCTTTGTACTCTTAACTAGAATTCATTAGCATGATAGGAAAAGGGAATAGAGCAAATTTTATTATTTGTTCACATAATAAGAGTTGTAATTAGTAAAATAGTTCACATTTCACTGAAACACAGACTTAATTTTGTTTAATTAAGAATAAATCAGGGGTGACTGGCTGACTCAAGCGTGCGACTCTTGATCTTGGGATTATGAGTTTAAACTCCACATTGGATGTAGAGATTACTTAAGAATAAAATTTAAAAAAGAATAAATCATTATACTTATGTTTTTAAAAAGGGTATGTAACAATTAATAATGTGTGCTGCTCCTGCCCTTTAAGACATGCTTGATTTTCAGAGAGATCATGAATGAAAACATTGAAATACCCTCAGAGAAAGCTATAATCTTACCATAGAGATCCGGAGTAAATCCAGGAAGTCATGGAAAATTGCAAGAGGAAAATGATTTTCTCACAAATGTTAGTTAGCCTTAAGTCATAAAGTGCTCTCTTCCAAATGCAGCGTGCTCTTGACACATTTTGTTAGTGAGCACTCTGCTTTACTATGAACAAGACAAGGTTATTTCAGACTCAAGTTATGAATGTTTCCTTCTTGTCCTGTGCATTGGAAATACTTGTGGATTTTGTATCTGATAATGAACTTAAAATTTTTTTTTTGAAGATTCTGATTCTTGGAAAAAGGAATCAAGTTTGACATAAAGAAGTAGATTGAGATTTTATTTTGTCTTGTTAGCAGCTTTTGATGTTTTAGCAGCTAGGCTTTCTAGTTTGTTATGCATTGTACTAAAGCACACTGATTCTTTTAGGCTTTGGGTAGTTTTCACACTGAAAACTGTGATCACTCTTTAAATATTCAATATACAAATACATTGTGAGAGGCTATTTACTACCCCACATAGTTTTCTTCTTCTTTTTCTTTTTGATGAGAACATTTAAATTCTACTCTTAGCAAATTTCCATGATACAAAATAGTGTTATCAACTATAGTCAAAATGTTTTACATTAGATTCTCAGACCTTATTCATAGTATAGCTGTAAGTTTGTCTCCTTTACTAACCTCTCTTGATCACCTCCCCCACTCTATCCCAGCCCCTGGCAACAACTTGTCTACTCTGTGTTCACTTCTAATTGTTATTCTAGACTCTTGGTTGACTCATGTCCCTTCTAGAGTTTTAACCTGGGAGAATCTTGGACATAGAAAGGCTTGGATTCCATGTCAGTAAATAAAATATCAAAACTTCTTGAGATTGACCCATTGCATAATCCTACATGCAAAAGCATGATTTAGCTTTTTAAGGGATAGTTTAAAGGAAGAAAAAAGAAGACTTAAGCCAACAGTTCTCTAATATTCCTTATTACCAACCTTAAAACCAGATAATGATTCATTTCTAATAGTTTCCTCACAAAGAGGCATGGTTATCCTTAGAGACTACCCTTCTGTTAATCATGGCCTCAGGCTTGACCTCCTGAATTCTTTCTATTCTGCTTGTTCACAATGGCATACAACTCTCTTTACCTTTGGTATCCACTTGCTTCCAGTCTCCGGTTTTCTTTCTGGGACTTCACATTCTGGACTGTCCCTTTTTTCCTTGATATATATTTGCCTGGGACTTAAAATTTCCTTTCCCCTTTTCCCATGCTTTGTGGCTATGGTCAATAAAACCACCCCATCCTTAATCTTGGTTCCCGAAGCTCATTTTTCCAATTTGCTATTTCAAAGTCTACAAAACTTTACCCAGAGAAGTAGTGGTGGGTCAAATCTCACCTTTTAGGGCTTTATAGCTCCCAGAAGAACTTGGATGCAAACAGTTGTTTCCAACTGGCATTTCTCACAGTTTATGTGGAAGAAAGCTTAAGAGGAAGATCCTGGAGGAAAGTGAGGCTGGTTTGCTTGCTTTTGTGCTCCAATACTAACCACCACCATAGTTCATTAATTTACATTCTGGGGTGCAAGAATCTGTGACGCCTTGTTAAGTGCTTTTAACTTACTCTAGAGATTCTTATCTTCAGGAGTAGGAACATTTTTTCTGCCTCAGAAATTTCCAAATTCAAATAACAGTAGCAAGAACAACAGCAAAAAACATTGTAACATTTATTGAG